>NC_086385.1:34527540-34827540 GCF_036588685.1 Mytilus trossulus | reverse complement strand
AAGTTCAGAATTCACAAAATTACAAGAGAAAATTGGGAATTTGAGAAGTGAAATTGATAGCAAAACCAATCAGGTTGAAGAAAAACAAAAAGATTTTTCTAAAATGGTTGAATTTTCAACAGATCTTCAAACATATTTCGGTCTACATGAAGTAGAAAAAGTTATAAAGCAAGAAGTACAGTTTATAAATAACTTGAAATCTGCAGACAAGCTTCGTGAGAAGAAAATGAAGGTCGACTGCTTTGATCTAGAGTCAACTGTAAGATGTACAAAAGAGTTTGGAAAATTGTCGATTTACTTATCACCTGAAAATTTGCAACTTAAAACAAAAGGGGAAAGTCAACTTCAGTCTCATTTCAAAAACCCGGTTCTTAGCATAGTCAAACCAGTACTCAAGCAAAGATTCAAAATGCCGAAAAACCCAGTGCACATATCTGGGTGTCAGATATTACCAAACAGTGATATTGTGTTCGTAGATCAAGAAAAAAACTCACTTTTACTATTCAACAATGCTGGTGAATTTGTCAAAGAAATAATGACTTTCATTAATACGCCATCTGATATCTGTTATGTCAGACAGAGAGAAGTTGCTGTTACACTCTTCGACAAGCGGAGAGTTTTTATTATTGATGTAGAAAGAAACAAGATAGTACGACGAACAGATATAGATGGCAAGTGCTCTGGAATTTGCACCTATGAACAAATGATGTATGTTATAGTTGATTCGAATTCTGTTTTTACGTTAGATTTTGACCTTAATATAGAAAACTTAATTCCAATAGTTACAAAAAGTTTGAGTCGTATTGCTGTATTCGGAGACCGTTTGTATTGTACCCACTCGATTGACAATAGTGTAGTCTGTTACAGCAAAGAAGGAGAGAAGTTGTGGTCTTTTAATGACGAGATTCGTTTTCCATTCGGTATTGATATAGATACGAATGGATTTGTGTATGTTGCTTGCAAAGGCAGCAACAGCATACTTACATTGTCCCAAGATGGAACAAAAATTGAAGTTATAATGACCGAGGACAGTGGTGTTAACAAGCCATTAGCTTTAAACATTGACAGAGAATTGTCAATTCTCGTGTTCAGCAATGAAAACGGCGACTCCTTTTTCCTTTCAATATAAGAAGAAGTCTAAATTTTACTTAACTATACAATATCAGAATAGTTATATAAAAGACAATTGGTGCTTCCGCTTTATATAATAACTATTTTATCAGAATTTCTGTTTTAGAAAACTGGTGAAAAAGAACATATAAATGTGGTGCACATTGAATAAGCAACGTAGCGGGTTCTATAAAAGTGTGGAACGCATTTTTGAGTTTGTTTCGAATAAACAAATGAAAACAGTATTAACAAGCGATGACTGTTAATGACGTCTTTACACTTAATCCATTGGAGATTGGATGTGTACTGATTGATATTTTAGTTTAAGAAAATGTTTGTTTTCATTATTGCTTTGAACCACATTGTAGCTGCCAGTGACTGCGAGTACTCTCAAATCTGTACTTAGTGCCTATTTTTTTTAAATGTTTTAGTTTTTAGCAACGTCTGCTCTGTGTTGTTTTTTTTAGATTTATTTCTATTTGTATTCATTTGATGAGTTCAATTCAACTGATGTTTTGTAGTTCGTTTTTATGTTTTACTGTTAGACCACTGCTCCAGGTTAAATGTCTGTCACAAAACCGGAGCCTTTAATAGAAAAAAAGAAGATGTGGTATGGTTGCCAATGACACAATTCACCACAAGAGACCAAAGACACTGAAATTAACAGATAGGTCAGACACCCATTAGTTTAGTTTTAGTTCAGTAGTTGTATTTTGTAAAACAAATGTTATAATGAGGCTGTGAGTTTCTCACAATTGAATCCTTTTGTAAATCTATGTCGGGGTCTGTTATAGCTATGCATATGGTATTGGTTTATTCTATTTGTTTAAGGCATTACTGTTGCCTAAAACTACCTATATTACATATGGTGTAGCATTCTACTATTTTCATTGGATATTACGATCACGTGTCTCAAAGGTTATAATGAGACTGAGTTTCTCACAATTGAATCCTTTTGTATATTTATGTTGGGGTCTGTTATAGCCGTGCATATGGTATTGGTTTATTCTATTTGTTTAAGGCATTACTGTTGCCTATAACTACCTATATTACATATGGTGTAGCATTCTACTATTTTCATTGTATATAACGATCACGCATCTCAAATGCTATTTGACTTATCCGTAGCCTTGTTTCTATTTTTACGTAGATTGCAGCTACATTGTATGTTTTTATTTATATGTATATTGGTGGTAAATACTAAATATAAGAAAATTTGGCTAAATTTAGATTTAAGACGTCATGACGTCACACATAACAACCATAGAGGAAGCGCCGCTGGAGACAAAAAGAAAAGTTTTTAACTGGATATTTCAAAAACTTTATGATAAATACAGATGCTAAGAATACAAGAAAGCTAATGCAACAAGCTTTGAAGTTATATTTTCAATTTCATGAATTCTTGCAAAATACAATTTAAAAATACACAGAAAGAACACTGAATGTAATTTTGCGAATACGTTATTTACATATAATTATGTAATATCGAAATTAAGGATTTTCACTTACTTACGGAAGCCTTTTAGGGCCATGCTAGTCTACTTTTTACAATTTGATTCATGTATAACAAATTATTAATTTGATATAACAAATTGTTATTTGATATAACAAATTATTAATTTGATATAAAAATTATAAATTTGATGTAACAGATATTCGATTTTGATATAACAAATTATTTATTCGTTATAACAGATTATCAATTTGATATAACAGATAATAATCATTTTATATAACAATTTATTAATTTGATATAACAAAAAAGGCAATTTGATATGTTAAATTACTTATGCATGGATTAAGGTTATCCCCTTCTCTATTTGACATAACATATGAATTAATGAAAAGATTAAACTGTTTAGAGATATAGACCTAAATGTTTGCTGATGATCTAAAATCCTTCTTCTATATATACAACGTTATCAAGGTGCTCAGATTATACTCGTCTGGTCTTTTTTTTTTAACAGAAATTGAAAGTCCACAATCATTCAAAATCTCACGCATGTTTCTTTATTTTTGATAAAAAAATTCCAAATCAAAAATATATGTTGAATCAAATTTATTTAAGACAAATGCAGTGATGAATTAAAGGATGTTTAATAAATCCTTTCATAGATATAGGAAGATGTGGTATGATTGCTAATGAGGCAACTCTCCATCCAAGTAACAATTTATAAAAGTAAACCATTATAGGTCAAGTACAGCCTTCAACACGGAGCCTTGGCTCACACCGGACAACAAGCTTTAAAGGGTCCCAAAAATTACTATTGTAAAACCATTCAAACGGGAAAACCAACGGTCTAATCTATGATATAAAAAAAAATGAGAAATGAGAAACACGTTTAAATTACATAAACAAACGACAACTACTGTACATCAGATTTCTGACTTAGGACAGGTACAAACATGTGCAGCGGGATTAAACAAGTTCCTATTGTAATTAATAAAGCGACATGCCAGTTGGTTTTTTTTTTTTTTTTAAAGAAAAGCATTTTTTTTATTCTTGCTTGTTCCTATGTTCCTAAAAACACCATCATCTCTATAGAACTCTTCATTCGCTTTGACTTGAACATATGCAATATAAATTGATCAAATAGACCCCCTTTTCTCTTTTATATTTGTTCGTTCTAAAGCACCACGTCCCATATGCGAAATTGAGAAACAAGTCCAGAAAATTGTCTCAAATAAAATGGAAAGGGGAGGAGGGTTGGTTATAGAAACATTAAACCTGTAAATTGAGTCTTGAAAATGCATTATAATATAAATATTAATACACGAAATGCGCCAGTTCGGGTTATGCAACTTTTAATTAATCATTATTATGATAAAATCACACTATTTGTAGAGAAATTTACAATATGTTATATCAAATTAATAATTCTACAATATGTTATATCAAATTAATAATTTGTTATATCAAATAAATAATTTGTTATATCAAATAAATATTTTGTTATATCAAATTCATAATTTGTTATATCAAATTGATAATGTGTTATATCAAATTAATAATCTGTTATATCAAATAAACAATTTGTTATATCAAAATAGAAAATCTGTTATATCAAATTGACAATTTGTTATATCAAATTGGCAATTTGTAATATCAATTTAAATATCAAATTGACAATTTGTTATATCAAATTGACAATTGTTATATCAAATTGACAATTTGTTATATCAAATTGACAATTTGTTATATCAAATTGACAATTTGTTATATCAAATTGACAATTTGTTATATCAAATTTATAGTTTGTTATATCAAACTGATAATCTTTTATATCAAATTGTAAAAAGTAGACTAGCACGGCTCTAAAAGGCTTCCGTAGTTACTCAAAAGTTATATATGGACCTGTTAAGTTAAGTTGACTTTGTCCTCGGTCAATATAATCTGAACAGGTCCATATATAACGTATTCACCTCGTCAAAAGTCCATCATTGATAAATATCTACTTTATTTGAACTTTGGTTGATAGTAGATCAGTACAGTATGTTCTAATTTTTTGCTGTTTCACTACTTTCCAAATATGAGAGACAGTTAGCGCGCACAATTTATTTAAGCCCGTCACATTCTTTTTGTGAAAGGTGAAGAGCCTGTTATCCAGTTGTTGTCGTTGTTTGTTGTCATATGCTGTTTTTCCTTTATCATTTTAAACCAAGACGTTGGTTTTACTCGATTTATATCTTTAACATTTATTATGTCGACCGGACTGTTAAACCTGACTATCCTGTATGGGTTTTGCTCAATGATGAAGGGCATTTGGTGATCTTTGGTTATTTTTGATCGTCTACAGCATTTGATAGATAGTTGTCACATTGGCAATAACTGAACATCTTTTTTTACAATGCAAAATTGTTAGCTTTGAATCTTTTATAAATTATATTTATAGATTAATTTAATTCTTTGATTTTGTTTTTCTTATTTTGGCAAACATAAGTTTAAAATTTTGCCAATAAAACGACTCCCGTGTTCATCATAGACAGCTGTTGTATTAGTCTACTTGAACCGTTTTTAGTCAAACACAGAAGATATTTAATACTCGAAAATTGTCTGCATTTTTATTTCTTATGAGTCATACCGATTCATTTGTTTTGTTGCAAATATTAATGGAAAGCTATCTAACAGACATTACTCCACATATCACTCTTTTAGAGGGTTAGCACTATAAAACCAGGTTCAATCAACCATTTCTACATTTGAAATTGCCTGTACCAAGTCGGGAATATGACAGTTGTTGTCCTTTCGTTTGGTATGTTTTGTCATTTGATTTTGCCATGTGATTAGGGACTTTCCAATTGCATTTCTTTTCTATATTTTTGGGATTTTACTTTTTTCGTATTATGTAAATTTCTATGATAACATTAAACGATTTATTAGTCATTTTAATGTGCTCCGTAAGCTATTTATTTACAACGCTTATTTATGACCCGTAGATTAATGCTATATAGTGCGATGACAGAAGTGTAAAAAGTCGTCTAGATCGCGAGTTTAATCTCCCCAAATAACACACGGCTAAAAATGGTCTTAACTTAAAGACAGATATGTCTTCTTTCGTTTTTGCCCTATCGTCAGAATTTCGTATGGTCACATTATTCCAAAAAATCGTTTTAATGACTAGTAGTATTTTTGAAAGTTTCAACCCCCCCTTTTTCAAAATGAAAAATTGTGTATGTTTGCTTACATTTAATTGAAATAGTTTTTCCTGAAGCTATTTTTATATGTCAAAATATTCTATTCAGTATTTTATTTTCTTCTAATCTATAAAATTTGCGAAGTTTGGACTGTTTAAAATTGAGGTAATTTTTATTGCAAATTTAGACACAAACTTTAGTTTCTTCTTCATAGTAGTAAAAAAGATTATCCCATTATATTTTAAGCATATAGTATTTCATAAAACTAATAAGTGATAAAAATTTTGGAACCAAAATATGAAAAAAACCTTAAGAAATCAATGGAAAAAGAATGAGTAAAAAACTTTTTAATAATTTGCTCTCAACTGATATATGAAATTACTACCTTTTTCGCTATTATATACACTTATTTTCATTAATGTGCACTGTTATTTGCCACATACGTTGTTTGTATGTGTTTTTGTAATAAAACATCAAATATACTTGGTCAGAAAAGTGTTATTGCAAAATCAAAATAATTGACGGATAGTTTCAGTAAATATTCCGTGATATGTCAAGTCCGTTGCAACTTGCTCCATTAAGTCCAAAAGAAAAGACAAAAGTCGTTAAATTTTATGCAGTGCTTGATATGCAAAAAAATCGACTGAAACTTTAAGTCAATTTACCAGTATAGGTAAGTCGATTTTTGTATCTGCATTGAATAAAAGATTGGATGAGGTGAACATCAAGATGTTTCATGCGATAGCTGTTAATTTGCAGGACGTTTATCATCGTTCATGCTACAAAAGTTACACTAGTAAACATATTGGTTCCCCCCTTTAGAGCAAGGAAGCTTCTAATCTCTGATATTTAATGACGACATACAATTATCGGACTGTTGTAATGCAGTCGTTCAACCGGAGCGCTTGTATTTTGTTGCAACAAAACATTTTAGAAAGATAAAAAACTACTCAAGTTTAAATCAGATGAGCGTATTAAGAAGGTTTTATAGATAAAGTTTAAGTAGAAACAGTTTCCCGTCCTTCTTTTAAACTTCAAGCAATCTGTCATTTTGGTTACATTACAAAATATTTGCAAAAAACGAAATAAAAAAAATCCAAACCCGTTGAAGCAGATATCTCAGATCACGATACTGCTTTTACTAATTTTATTTTGGCTATTGACAATTTGGCTATTTGGCTATTAAAAAAACGATTTAATGGTCATTCCTCATGACACCGTTACTTGACAAATATAGATCTTTCCTTCTGGCTGATTCTAATTTAAAATATTTGACTTGTAAAATGCAGTCTAAACTCATTGATTTCTATAGAAATTCAGTTGTCAAACAACTTCAACACGTTCAAGGCAAATATAACATAACATTTAGTAGCAAACTAACTATTTGAGATACCATATCAGCTGCTAGTAAATTGAAAACTGACCTCAAAACCTCAATGTCAACTGTAATAGATACAAATATCGAACAGATATTTCATTCCGCTGCAAGTATACTGAAAAGACATCGAAACTCTACAGAAGAATATCCAACTTCGGATGAATTGTCTCTTCCTTCTTCAATTCAGTCAATGCCTTCGTATTTATTGCAATTCATTTTATGGTTACTCGATGAAACTGCATACAGCCAAGACTATTCTCAGTAAATGGCACCAGAGAAATTATGTAAATGCTAATCAATTGTTGAGTCAATCGTTTGTGTGGTCATTTTTTTTAAAACTCCTTTTCATTTAGGATTGGCTTTACAAATGTACCATGAGTTTGGTTCAAAACACCTTGTTGAAACTTTGAATGCCAATGGGTTTAATGCTTCTTAAATTGAAGTGCGACGCTATCTAATGAGTTACCAACCATGAAATTGAGCAAATTAAAGATAATGTGTACGTCTCGTATAATGTTTCCCCAGCATCTTTGCAGAACAGCATATGGATGTCATCACACCTTCCTAAACCCCCTCTTCGATCTCTGTTAAATCTTGGATGAATTGATAGGGATAGTTTGAAGCTGGTATTTTGTTTATGAACAAATGTCTTTGGACTTCCTACGATACCTTGACTGTGCTTGTAAAGAAAAACTCAAAATAACGAGTTTGCTATAAGCAGAACCTTTCATGTTTAGACTTGTGGCCATGAGTGAAATGTGTAGAAATATTAAAAGATGTCTTGTGACGGTTGATGAAAATGACAATGATGGAGATAACGGTTGATTTGGTATAAAGCTTGTTGATCTGGTACACATGGTCCCAGCCCTTAGGTAAGGGGAGTGTTGGCGCGCCCTTAAAAAAGTTAAACCCCGCCACATTCTGTATGTAAAATTGAGAATGGAAATGGGAAAGTGTCAAAGAGACATCAACCCGACCATCAGCAGAGGGTCACCAACAGGTCTTCAATGTATTGAGAAATTCCCGCACCCGGAGGCGTCCTTCAGCTGGCCGTTTCAAGTCACGAGACGGTAATACAGTGTTTATCGTTTGTTTCTATATACTATATTTGTTTCTTTCTTATTTATTTTGTACATTAATCAGACCGTTAGATTTTTCGTTTGTTTTACATTATTCATTTCGGGAATTGAAGACTATGCAGTATATCTTTTACTCATTGTTGAAGCCCGTATGGGGCCTAAAATTGTTAATTTATGTCTCATTTGGTCTCATTTGGAGAGTTGTCTCATTTGCAATCATATCACATCTTCTTTTTCTTATAAGGAATACTTTTGTGGTACGTTGCAAGGGAAAAAAGAGGGGGATATAGGTACAAAATCTATAATGTAATAGATATTAACCAAAGTAAAATACACAACAACAGATAATACAATCGAAGCAGTAATAACTGTGAAAAAACACCAAAGCAACGAGTAGTCTATAAAAAAACCGAAGTATCCGCAAATTCAATTTGAGGTCATATTTGACTGTAGAGTTCTATTGCTTTGGTTTGATACCTCACCAAATATGATAGTTTTAGAAAAAAATTAAATTATTGTCCTGCATGACACTTGATTTTTTAACTGAAATTAAAAATTTTCATAAGGTGCTCAAAACATTTTATAGGTAGAAAACTTGATTTTTGAAGTTTTGTTTATAAAACGTTGTTTTAGAAATGTTTTTGGTAAAAAAAATCTCAATAATTAAGGTTTATGTATAATAACAAACATTACTAAAGCCAAAACAGTATCATTTGTATTTAAGAAGAGTTTAGAAATAGAAAAAAATGACAAAATTGAAACCCTCCCAAATTTTCACAGATTTTTACATGTGACCTTTGACCTCGGTTTGAAAAAAATGTGACCACACCAAGTCCTGACGACAGGCATATTATTATAGTACACGATTCCCTCTTTCCAATGATATATTATATAGGTGTGTGTTCGGTGGGGAGATAAAATTAAAAAAAATCTGCCTTCAGTCACCGCACTAATATGACTGTATTGTTTAAACAAGAAAAATCAAGTCTATGGCAAGTCAAACCATGAGTTAATTAGTTAGTTCTATGCAATCTCTGTTTACACATAACCTCCTGACTGGTTGAATTCAGCCCTGACCTCAGTGGAATTTGAACGCAAGAAATTGGCGGGAATTGATATTCATATATTTCCCATCTCCTGGTATCTTAGTGGTCTTAGTGGTCCTAGTGCAAACAGTTGGTGAAATGCTGTCACGTGATTGTTGATCAAAACAGTTTTTGGAGTCTGATTGAGTCCTCATTAACCGGACAAACAGACTCAGATTTGGATTCGTGCGAACTGAACACTGCCAAGTGAATGGACATTTACATTTAATGTCGAAGCATAGGTTCGCGTTGCACATGAAATAAATACAAATAGCACAGTCTTTTTGTATTCTCATAATCATTTTGTTTCAATAATAGTTAGTTTCCTTAATAGTGTGAAAAATGTGACAAATTATTTTAAGCGTGAATAACAAAAATACAACTACCGCCAGCCAGAATTGTAACATATTCGTTCGAAACATGCATGGTTTTACACTCTTCTAAACCTAGTTGTCTGTGCAAGTTAAGGTAATGACAATGCGATACCCCGAAGACGGCGTAAACCAATGAGGATCGAAATTAAGCTTAGTGCTTGCTTGTGACCGGTCATAGTTATGGAGTGGAACGAGTACGTCACAAGTTAAAATTACATACTGCATTGAAACGGAGGAAATATCTTCACATTAGGCACAATGTCTGATAAGAGGTTGCATGAAATGTAAAATACTTCTAGTCCCTAGACTTCTTCTATTCTATAAAGTGTTATCTGACATTACGTAAATCATCTTTGTCAGCTATTGCGCTGACTTTAAAAACAAAGCTTATTGTAACCGACACAGTTATTTTTCAGTTTCGGAAGCCCTTAATTTTCATTGCATTGAATTTATCAAGATTATGTATTCGGTCCTTTTTATATAAAGTAAATTCTTTGTTACGCTGGTTATCAATCATGCAACATACGGGTACTGGGGTCATCCTTGTTGTCTTATATCTGTCGGAGCCAATTAAATAAAGGACAGGGAACTAGTCTATCTCTGTATTACTTTAAGTTTTTGGATTAAATATTATATTGATCTATAAGTATTGACGTTGTCTATCCGTTATTCTCTTGTTATTTTATTATATTAGGCTTGTTGTTCTCCATTCGCAGCTATTCAGGAGCGTATCCAACCCTTTTAAAAAGTGGGGTTCCCAACCCAGAGTAAAGGGGGGTTTCAACTATATGCTCCATTTCAAATGCATTGATCCGCCAATGCTATTCATGTTTAGCTTGGTGCTTCCATCATTAAAAGAAACCCTAATTATATTCAATGTTAATATTCTTTGCCATGACAATTGTTATGCATATCTCTGTGTGTGATAAAGTTAATCATGTGAAAATACGGATGTTTGTGTTATTAAAATTTGCTGTTACAAAATATTAGAAATTATTATAAATTAAGGAATGTATCTCCTCATGCAAAGCTCTGATTCCTTGTACGGATTTGGCTATACTTTTTGGACCTTTTGGATTATAGCTCTTCATCGTTCATGTAAGCTTTGGATTTCAAATATTTTGACCACGAGCATCACTGAAGAGACATGTATTGTCGAAATGCGCATCTGGTGCAAGAAAATTGGTACCGTTTATTTTATTGTATATAATTATCTTCAAATCATTTTTAGTTTTGTCGCTTGTTCTATTTCATGTATTAAATTTTGTCATTATGTAACATTAAAGTGTTATTCCTATCTTTATTTATATTTTTAATTTCTTTTACACAGTTCGAAGCAGGCTGTGTATGATTATATTGTACACACCTAATTGGAGGTTAATTTTATTTTTATTATGTCCCACAATTTTTGCGGTCATATATTGGTATCACGTGGTCGTCAGTGTCATCCGAAAACAGATGGTTTCCAGATGCTTACACAATCATATATTCGCTAGATAATATTTGATATATAAATAGATATTCAAAAAATAGAATAGTTATAGAATAGCAATTTAAATATCCCGCTGTATTTACTTGTGAAACTAATCAGGTGAATGACTGTCTATGACGTGATACAAGTTCTAATAATAAACCTTGGAACGACTTCCTGTCAATATCAGTATCTACCATCGTGTAAGTTTGTTGATCTTTATTACAATATTTTTTTAGAACTGTCACACAGGTCTATAGGTTTGTTAACGCAGAGACATAGCGGGACCAAGACTATTATTTTGTGGACCGAATAATCATTTTCACCTGTTGTCAGTCCACTTTATGTTTTACTTTCACTTTAGTACACATCAACCTTGGATATGTCAGGTCTTTATTTTGATAGAGCATTTATTTCAACCGGTCTTGGGTAACTACCAAAGCTCCCAACATCTTCAAATCTACTGGTCCCCCTTGAAACTAAATTGATAACTGTAAAGCTGAGGTGTGTCATAAATTCTGTATAATCAAAGAATGCAGAACAGAACAATTTTGACTCTTTACATTACACATGTTACAAGTCAAACCATAAAATAACTAGTAACTGTACTAATTACTAATTAATGGTATTCATTGGAAAATGAAGTACAAACGGAACATTATTGCTAGACCACTATGATTGTCATTATGCACGATGAAGACGATTGATTCCCACTAATACATTTCGTATCTTATCTAATATGATAGAAAATATATGTTAAGAACATCAATGAAGGTCTTGATATCATCATTTTACAATTAACTCAGTGAAACATATACTTGTACTTGTACTTCTCTTGTAGTTAAATTTTCGATTATTATAATAAAATATCGTTAGCATTACTTCATTTTTCATATTTTGTATAGGTCTGAATTGAGGAGGAATGGCAACGCCCACAAGTTTCGTCTGTAGTTTGTGTCGGGAAGATGACGAAACCAGTACAGCTGTCACGTGGTGTACAGAATGTGAGGTATTTCTATGTTCTGAATGTCAGAAACATCATGGCCGATCCAAGATGTCAAAACATCACCAGGTCATGTCTGTACATGACTACCAACAATTACCCGAGTTCCTGCTGAATATAAAGAACAATTGTGAGGACCACGACATTAAGTATGAGCTGTTTTGCGCATTTCATGATTGCGCCTGTTGCATGAAGTGCATAAAAGTCAAACATGACAACTGCAAAGGTCTTGTTCCACTCGGAGATGTTGTAGGAAATATCAAGTCGTCTGCTTCTGTGTCCCAAGTCGAAACGGATCTTGTCAATCTTCTCGACAATCTAAAGACTATCAAAATATTTTTCTCGGAAAACCTTAGTGCACTGGAAAAACAGAAAACAGAAGCGATTAGTCGAGTCCATACCATGCGTCAGTCAATTAATGACCACTTAGACAAACTTGAAGAAAGTTTGTTAAATGATATAAGATCAGAATTCACCAAATTACAAGAGACAATTGAGAAACTGAAAAGTGAAATCGATAGCAAAACTAACCATGTTGAAGAAAAACAAGGAGATTTTTTAAAAATGGTCGAATTTTCAACAGATCTTCAAACATATTTCGGTCTACATGAAGTAGAAAAGATTACAAAGCAAGGAGAAAAGTATATACATAATTTGAAATCGGCAGACAATCTTCGTGAAAAGAAAATGAAGGTCGACTGTTTTGATCTAGAGTCCACTGTAAGGGGGGCAACAGCGTTTGGAAGAATGTCGATATCCTTATCACCTGAACATTTACAACTTATAACAAAGGAAGAAGGTCAAGTTCAGTCTCCACGGAAACCAGTTATCAAGCAAACATTTAAAATGCCAAAACACCCAGTGAGCATAACTGGATGTCAAATATTACCAAACTGTGATGTTGTTTTCGTAGACCAACATAACAGGTCTATTTTATTGTTTAACAATGCAGGTGTAAAAGAAATAATAACTTTCAATACTTTGCCATCTGATATCTGTTATGTCAATCAGAGAAAAATTGCTGTTACACTCCTCGACCGGAAAATTTGCATTATTGATGTAGAAAGAAACAAGATAGTGAGACAAACAGATGTAGATGGCAAGTGCTCTGGAATTTGCACCTATGAACAAATGATGTATGTTATAGTTGATGCAAATAATGTTCTTGTGTTAGATTTTAACCTTAACATAAAACATTCAATTCCAATAGTAACGAAAAGTTTGAGTCGTATTGCTGTATTCGGAGAACGAATTTATTGTACCGACTCGGGTGCAAATAGTGTATTCTGTTACAGCAAAGAAGGAGAAAAGTTGTGGTCTTTTAATGACGAAATTCGTTTTCCATTTGGTATTGATATAGATATGAATGGTTATGTGTATGTCGCTTGCCATAGCAGCAACAGCATTATAGCATTGTCACAAGATGGAACAAAAGCAGAAGTTATAATGTCCGAGGACAGTGGTGTTAACAAGCCATTTGCTCTAAACATTGACAGAGAATCATCCATTCTTGTGTTCAGCAATATTGATAACGAATCTTTTCTTCTTTCAATATAGAAAGAAGTGTGAATTATACTTATAATTAAGAGTGTACTGATTAATAAATAAATTAACAAAATATAGAATTTAAAATTTTCAGTCGGAAAAGTATTAGTTTAGAAACAAAATGAACTAACATATATACGTTATGGCGCTCCTTTTATAGATATAATTTGTTTAAATATAGCGGGAAAAGGATATTAAAAGAATTAGGGGTTATGAGGCATACTATTTAACCCTGTATCGTAGGAAAAACCAAGGAGACTGAAAATCTGACACTAATTCCAAAAACCAAACATTGCGAGTCGTCTTCATCGGTCTCAAATTCACACAGCTATTTAGGAAAATCAAGGAATAACGGAAATATAAGTTCTGTCTATGAAGAAATAACATAAAAAATGAAGTGCACGCTGACTAACCAACGTAGCAGGTTATATTAAGTATGTGCCACATTTCTAAGGTTATTTCGAATAGACACAAAACATATTACAGGTATTCTTTATAATTTAATTATCAATTCCATTTGATTTCTAAGGAATAAATTATGAAAAAACGTTGATAAAGCCTTGGTCACATGACAAAATTATGTCTGTGCTGATAGACAAAAAAAACCCTCTCAGCCAAGCAGAAGATGCGTTACATCCAAAATTAAACAATTGATATAATGGAGACGTTATTCAAAAGCAGTTTTATGCAGTTGAGCTGCCTTATGCTACCACCCTAGATTTTTGTTTTCCCACTGAATTGTGTTAAAAAGTGCTATTGTTTTTTTTATCAAGCTTGTTAATATGTTATAAATAACTAATTGGGCACTATTTTCATACTTTCAATTCTGGAATACAAAAAATATGAAGAGAGAAACCTTAAATGATCGTCGAACTACCATTTTTTTTATACGACCGCAAATTTTTTCAAAATTTTCGTCGTATATTGCTATCACGTTGGCGTCGTCGTCTGCGTCGTCGTCGTCGGCGTCGGCGTCCGAATACTTTTAGTTTTCGCACTCTAACTTTAGGAAAAGTGAATAGAAATCTATGAAATTTTAACACAAGGTATATGACCATAAAAGGAAGGTTGGTATTGATTTTGGGAGTTTTGGTCCCAACATTGTAGGAATTAGGGGCCAAAAGGGGCCCAAATAAGCATTTTCTTGGTTTTCGCACTATAACTTTAGTTTAAGTTAATAGAAATCTATGAAATTTCGACACAAGGTTTATGACCACAAAAGAAAGGTTGGGATTGATTTTGGGAGTTTTGGTTTCAACAGTTTAGGAATTAGGGGCCAAAAAAGGGCCCAAATAAGCATTATTTTTGGTTTTCGCACAATAACTTTGGTTTAAGTAAATAGAAATCAATGAAATTTAAACACAATGTTCATGACCACAAAAGGAAGGTTGGTATAGATTTTGGGAGTTGAGGTCCCAACAGTTTAGGAATTAGGGGCCAAAAAGGGACCCAAATAAGCATTTTTCTTGGTTTTCGCATCATAACGTTAGTATCAGTTAATAGAAATCTATGAAATTTAAACACAAGGTTTATGACCATAAGAGGAAGGTTGGTATTGATTTTGGGAGTTTTGGTCCCAACAGTTTAGGAAAAAGGGGCCCAAAGGGTCCAAAATTAAACTTTGTTTGATTTCATCAAAATTGAATAATTGGAGTTCTTTGATATGCCGAATCTGTGTATGTAGATTCTTAACTTTTAGTCATGTTTTCAAATTGGTCTACATTAAGGTCCAAAGGGTCCAAAATTAAACTTAGTTTGATTTTGACAAAAAATGAATCGGTTGGGTTCTTTGATATGTTGAATCTAAAAATGTACTTAGATTCTTGATTATTGGCCCAGTTTTCAAGTTGGTCCAAATCTGGGTCCAAAATTAAACTTTATTTGATTTCATCAAAAATTGAATAAATGGGGTTCGTTGATATGCCAAATCTAATTGTGTATGTAGATTCTTCATTTTTGGTCCCGTTTTCAAATTGGCCTACATTAAGGTCCAAAGGGTCCATAATTAAACTAAGTTTGATTTAAATAAATTATTGGGCCTCTTTGATATGCTGAATCTAAACATGTACTTAGATGTTTGATTATGGGCCCAGTTTTCAAGTTGGTACAAAATCAGGATCTAAAATTATTATATTAAGTATTGTGCAATCGCAAGTCTTTTCAATTGCACAGTATTGTGCAATGGCAAGAAATATCTAATTTCACAATATTGTGAAATAGCAATTTTTTTTTTAATTAGAGTTATCTTTCTTTGTCCAGAATAGTAAGCAAGAAATATCTTATTGCAAGAATTTTTTTTAATTGGAGTTATCTTTCTTTGTCCAGAATCAACTTAAATCTTTGTTATATACAATATACAATGTATATTCACTTTTTACTACCAACTGATAAATTTAAATGATCTTTACCGTTCAGTGATAACAAGCAGTTTTTTTTTACATCTTAATATTTTATGATGTATTTAAATGAGTAGTTATTGTTGCAAACTCCATTAGAATATTTTAATTGAGATTAGTTTTGGAATAAGGGAAAGGGGGATGTGATTAAAAAAATGGGTTTAATTTTTCTCATTTGAAATTTCATAAATAAAAAGAAAATTTCTTCAAACATTTTTTTGAGAGGATTAATATTCAACAGCATAGTGAATTGCTCTAAGAGAAAACAAAAAAATTAAGTTCATTAGAACACATTCATTCTGTGTCAGAAACCTATGCTGTGTCAACTATTTAATCACAATCTAAATTTAGAGCTGAATCCAGCTTGAATCTAGCTTGTGTCCATACTTGCCCCAACCGTTCAGGGTTTAACCTCTGCGGTCATATAAAGCTACGCCCTGCGGAGCATCTGGTTAAAAGTTGCACATAGGAAGAAGTGCTCAATAGAAATCCGTACGTAGTTTATCATCCCATGTGCGTTTGGCCAAGATGTCAAAGAAAATTCGTATAAACTATTTCATCGCCGGAACTCTCTAATTACAAGGTGTTTACATTTCTAAAATGACCAAAGACCAAAATCTCTGATAGATGAAATACAGTTAGAGGCCTATATAGTAGTCTAAGTTGGCGGCAATTTTAACTTACAAAAAACGAAAGGTAAGTTCTCTGACGTTTTAAAGTAAGATTTGTTAGAAATGATGTTCTTTTCGTTTAAGTAGATTGTGATTATTTAATTGATTTCAATTAAATGTATGCACATAATGTCATTTAAATTCTTTTTTTTTATTATATTATTCCGTTTATCAGTGACATTGGCTGTTAATGTCTGTGTCATTTTGGTCTTTTGTGGATAGTTGTCTCATTGGCAATCATACCACATCTTCTTTTTTATAGTGGCAGTTGTTGCTGTTTTATAAACGAAAAAGATCAGAAAATCGACGTTAAGTGGATGTTTTAAGAAATGTGGAAAACTCATCCCCGAGACAAGTCGGACCGAGTTCACTTCTGACCATCTAAGAAGATAACACGGACTGCTTGTCAGATTTACTTAGAGTTTCATAAGATGTTAGACTAACATATCTACATCAATCTTTCGTTTGTGCAGTGGGGTCTATTTAGGGGTACTTTGAGGGACCTAAATAAGGGAGGGGTTTACTATAGAACACTATCATGGGATATTTTTTTCTTCAAATTTCAAATGACATTTACTTACAAACTTTAAGTGATAGACACAAGCGATCTTCAGTAATGATAACAGGACAATAGAAAAATTCAATTAAAAATATAGGTTGAGTCCCTGGGGGTCATCCCACTCCCTTCAATTTGAAAATGTGATTTTATCTTGTAAACGGTCGCGATCCCCACCCTTAAACCATATATATACTTGTATGGGACATTAAAACAAACCAAATGATCCCAAGGTGTCACCCCAACCCCTTCTGTTTGTGAACTTGTAAATGGTCGATATCCCCACCCCTTAACTATAGATAGTCATGCATGGGACAATATAACACATCAAATGTGGGGGAGTCCCTGGGGGTCAACCCCACCCCTTCTGTTTGAGAACTTGTTAATGGTTGAGAACCCATCCCTTAAACCATAATAACTAGTAGTCTTGTATGCTACAATACAACAATTAACAAGTGATATAGGTGGATTCCACAGGGGGTCAACCCCACCCTCTCCTATTTGATAACTTGTTAATGGTCGAGATTGGTCAATATCTTTAATGGATTTTACATAGGTGGTAATGGTAACGTTTTAACCTGCAGCTCAGTCCATATCGTAAACTTGGATGTGTATGATAGCTCGTTTCGAAACTGTGTCATTTTCACATAATTATGTCGTTAAATTTTCCGGGTACGAAGTGAGATTACTTTTCCCGTAAATTAGCATACCCCGAACATCCTTTCGTGATGCGGCTCCTTATGATAAAAAATCCTTTTTTCAACACATTAAGTTCTTTGAAAATTTAATACTTTGCAAATATTTAATAGCTCCATAGTTTTTACAAATTTATTCTATGTTCCTCTACTTTCCTAATAACCACAAATGGTTCAGCTCAGACATTTGTAAAAAAATAGAAACATGTCCAATATCACTACACAGAGATTTTTTGTTTACACGTGACTTTTGAGTTCCTCATTTCGAGGCGCATTAGGGACCTTGACCCAGGTCCCTATCCTTAAACCCTACATATTCTTGAATGGTGCAATACACAAATAAAATGAAATATAGGGAGAGTCCACGGGGGTCAACCCCACCCCCTCCTGTTTGAGAACTTGTTAATGATCGAGTTGCCCACCCCTAGACCATACATGCTCTTGCATGGAACAATAAAACAAATCAAATTAAATATTGGGGGAATCCCAGGGGGGTCACTACCCTCCTATTTGAGAACTTTTATACGGTTGAGATCATCACCCGTACACCATACATATTTTTGCATGGGACAATAAAACAAATGAAATAAAATATAGGGGAAGTCCATGGGGTCACCCAACCCCTCTTTTTTGACAATTTGCAAACGGTCAAGATATCCACCTAGAAACCATATCTATTTTGGTATGGGACATTAAAAAATCACTAATGAAATAAAGGAAGAGTCCCCTGGAGATCAACTCTCATCACTAAACCATATATACATGTATATATATATTCATGTTTGTCAACTTAAGAATGTTTGAATGACATACAGGGTCAATCTCCTAGGCGTGACATATGCATATCACTTTATTTGACCAAACCAATTTGTACTGGACTCGGTCCAATGTCAGGCGACTATGGGAATGACGAATAATTTGTTTGGGAGACTTAGTAACAGTATCCTGTTACAATTATTTCTTGTTAATGATAGAATTTAATTGATGCAAGAAATAAGTCTAGGTTGAATTTACTTTAATTATGGTTTGAGCTTATTCTGGGCCTATACAAATTTTCATTGATGGCTCATTTTAAAGGAAACATATTCAAAATAAGTAAGAAATTACTTTTATAAATGTAGGATTGGATATCGGAAAGTTCAAACATTATCATGATTATGGTACATGTACAAACATTTTTTTTTAACTCGAAATAGCTGAGATAAATAATTAAACCAATTATTCCACTATATTCATCAAATCTTCTGCCACGTTTGCTTTTCTTTTTAAATAACTGCCTATAGCGTTCTTTGTGCTTTGATTTTCATTCAAAGCAGTACATTAATCGCATGTTCATAAGTTCTTTTCTCAAGCTCATGTATTAAGTTTTTAATAAATAGGTATACATGCGACTGGACTAAACAGTCTCATGTAAAATGTTTGAAGATCTTGCTCTAGCTGAATTTTGCCGATTATAAAGACTTAAGAATAATTTTATATTTAGCATCGCAATAAAAGCGCGAGGTTTGGCTAGCCGCAAAACTAGATTCAACCCAACATTTTTCTTAAAATGTCCTATACCAAGTCAGGAAAATGGCAGTTGTTATCTTATAGGTTGTTTCTGGCAGTGTGTTGCATTGTCGTTTTTGGTTTTTGGTTTAATTTTTTCTGTCGTTTCGTTGTTTTCCTGTTATTGTTGATAAATAAATTATATATCAATATACTAAATAAATAAATGATTGGGAATACGTTAAAGTAATAAAAAGTCAAGAGAATTTCAGAACGCAATTTGGTTCCGAACAATATCTATCACGCTTTGTGCATGTAGACTCCACGCGGCCTTCACGTGATTTTACTATTTTTAGAATAATTGCATAGTAACCAAATGCACTTGATTCAATCTTTACTAATTATGCAACATTTTTGACCTGGTCGTGATTAATGTGCTATAATAAGAACCCATGCAGCTTTCACCTGATTCTCTATTTATAGAAAAATGTCAGAGTAACCTGTCCATATGAACTTGATTGATTCTTATCATGTTATTTATATGGAGCGCCTAAATAAATATCTCATTAACAGAATTTGTAGTGTCAAAAGTTATATTAATTTATTTATGGCATCTTAAACTGTAAATGCATACTATACGCTTTTATACCCCAATATAAAAATTAGAGGCTAATAGGGTGGTAAAGTATAAAGAAATTTAAACATAATAATTAAACAAAAATAAAGAATACAGACCAATGACATGATAATGGGAAGAATACAGAAATTCGCGACTTCCATCGAAACACTCTTTAAGCAACAGTTGCTATTAGCTCATTGGTGAAGGTAGAAAATGCTTCATTTTACATATTTTTTAAAGCAACTTCTAAATATAATGCATTTGGTTTCGCTCATTGTTGAAGGCCGTAAATGCTTCACTTTTCATATTTTTTAAACAAATTCTAACTAAATATAATGCATTTGATTTTTCTCATTGTTGAAGGCCGTAAATGCTTCTCTTTTCAAATTTTGCTGTGTCCATATCAACGGCAGCCATTTTGACCTTTTTCAAAAGAGATGTCAAAAACATTTCACTTAAGTCTAATATTCTGTCAGAACATGCTACTTTTACGTTGTTCCCCTAAAGGTTTCAAACTCCAAGCAGTCTTCACTTGATTTTCAGAATTTTGAGATTGAAAAATCCCGATGTATCCGAGTATTTAAGAACAATCCCGAAACAACCGAATGAACTTTCGTCAGGCTTTATTATATATCAATATACTAAATAAATAAATGATTGGGAATACGTTAAAGTAATAAAAAGTCAAGAGAATTTCAGAACGCAATTTGGTTCCGAACAATATCTATCACGCTTTGTGCATGCAGACTCCACGCGGCCTTCACGTGATTTTACTATTTTTAGAATAATTGCATAGTAACCAAATGCACTTGATTCAATCTTTACTAATTATGCAACATTTTCGAATAATTCTCTAGAAAATATTTCAATAGGTTCTAAAATTTATATTGTAAATATACACACTGCAATTATTAATAGATAAATAAAAAAATAACTTGTACCCTTTAATACATCCAATCACAGCGTTCTTAAGTTGACTTCATACGCCCTGTCTTGGGTACACAAAAGGCCAACCTAATGCTAGGAAAATGTAATACTTCCGTTTTCCCTATACATCAAACATCATGAAATTGAATATTTTGTCCAGAACTATACGAATGAAAATTATAATAGATCCAAATTTTATTCAGATTGTACTATAAAGAAACCGAAGGTTTTTTTTCGATTTATTTACATAAACTTATTAAATCAGCTGCAACATTACTATTATATGTAGACGTTCATTGCATAATACAATGGAAATAACATTGTATATTGATATAAACGATCAAACTTGTAAATAAATAAATAAATAAATAATCTTTATTTCAAGAGGATGATCCCATTAGTCAAAACTAATCTTCCTGAGAGTCCTCAAAATAATAATAACATAGTTATAAGTACAAACAATAATAATGAAAATGCATATTAATTTGCACAATTGATGAAAAATTTGTAACATTTTGTTTTAAAAGATACAAGTGTATCACTCATTTTGATTTCATTTGGTAAACTGTTCCATATTTGAGAACCTGAATATGTAAATGTTTTCTTTAAAAAATTTGTTTTTGGTTTTGGAAGATTTAATAGTTTTTCATCAGCTGAACGTAAGTTATAGTTTTGATTATTAGTAAAATGAAAATTTTCTTCTAAATAGTTAGGAACCATGCCATTAACTGATTTAAATACAAGTATTGCCTTTTGGTATTGAATTCGTTTTTCCACATTTAACCATTGTAAACTTTTAAACAATAAACTGGATGATGTCATTATGTCAGCTTCTACTATAACCCTAGCAGATTTCTTTAATAATTTATTAAGTTTATTTATTCCACTTTCACAACAACTTCCCCATATATTGCAACAATAATCAAATAATGGCAGAATATAAGCATTAAAATAGATAATACGTATATGCATAGGTAAATATTTTCTTATCTTTTGTAATAAGTTGATTCTATTTGATATAGTAATTGACATTTTATCTATTTGCTGATTCCAATTTAAGTTTTTGTCAATATATAAACCAAGTAGTTTTTCACAATCTACATTTTCTATTTGTTCATTTGAAATATTTATATCTAAACTGTTTCCAGTTAAACAAAGCCTTTGTTTTGAACCAATAATCATTGATTTACACTTTTTGGCATTTAATTTCATACAATTTTGCAAACACCAGTTTTCAATAACATGAATATCATTTTGAAGGTTAGAAGTTATCTGAATTACATCATTACCTCTACAATGTAATGTAGAATCATCTGCATATAAATCTATTAATGAATGTTCTATATTAAGTGGTAAATCATTGATATATAAAATAAATAACAGAGGGCCCAGGATAGAACCTTGTGGTACATTAGTTTTTATGCATTTAGTATTAGACATGACGTTGTTGTGTTTACCTCAGTTTTAGTTTGTAACCCGGATTTGTTTTCTCTCAATCGATTATGACTTTCGAACAGCGGTATACTACTGTTGCCTACATTTAGACTTTACGAAGGAATTAGATTAGATATAACATTACAAACCTTTAATATAACACTCAATTGACAGCTCAGTGATTCAAAGTTCCAAACTGTATTACTATTGTACCGGAATATGCAACTTCAGTTGTTCAAATTTGTTTACACAAATAAAATATACATTGACCATTAACCAGAAAATAAAGCCTACATGGAACTACATACAATAGGCTGGTGATAACAAGGGGGCATGGAGAAATCTTCAGATGATTCGATGGCAAAAATTTTGTCCAGACAAGCCAATAAAAAAGCCTTTCATAGAAAACTAGAGACTGAGCAAACCAAAATTCGTTTTTGAAGAACTTATAATATACTGTGGATTCATTAGTATTCGTTGGATACCAATTTTCGTGGAATTCGTGGGTATAGGTGAAGCACGAAATTAAATGTTCAACGAATGATAAATTTTCTAAAGACTTGTATAAGGATTTAGGCAAAACCACGAAATCAATTGTCCACGAACATGCAAGTTTTCCGTCATCCACGAAAATTGGTACCCACGAAAATAAATGAATCCACAGTATAGTTACTTCTGAAAGGTTAGTCGCCATGATGCTCATGCTAAGTACTGAGTCGGGGATCTCGCAATTGAAGAATATATGACTGGAGTGTGGCTTCGACATAATACAACCGTTATCTTTGACACTGATATTCGATAAAGGTCATCCATTTTAAAATTGCTTAAATTGAACAAACATATATCTCCTGTGGTTTACACTGCATGACGTGAACTATACCACTATCATTTATCCAATTTACGCCGATGTTTTAACTTTTGTATCTATAATATTTCCCGATGCTCGACATGTATGATGACACTGTCGGTAATTCCTTCTATATTTTCTTTGTAACGTCCTATACTCTTCATCTTGCGTGTCATCATTGTAAGAAAATCTTAAACAATTCTTGACAAGGACTGCCATCACAGTTTATTGATATTTTGTAAATTGTGATATCGGCATATCGTTTTTTTTAATATAAAATTATGTCAGACACGAAAAAAAAAATGAAAATAAAAGCATTCTAATTTCAATACAGTTTTATGTTCAAACGATCATGCTGTCTATTCGAAAATTGATAAAAAAAACAAAAGTGACAATCAGTATTAATTCGTCGCAACTCGGCCAATTCCGTTCCTTCATATAAGAAGATAGAAGTCAAAAATAGTAACTGAATCACTTGATGATTGCCGATTGATTCAAAATGAAGAAGTAAAAAAAAAACGGGTTTCGATCATGATCAAGGGGGAAAAGACTAAAACACGAACATTCTGTTATATTTTAGTGGACATAACGAAATTCTTAAATCATCATGGGAACTTATCTATTCTCTTTTTTTAAAAACTTTAACTATTTGAAATTTTAGCACGATAGTACGACTAGCATCTCTGTATGGTAAAGGTAGCAAAATATAGAAACAGGACAAACACTTCAAAATAAAACATTCAACGATGTGACACAACATCTAAGACTTTAGAAAAAGCCAGAATTGTCCTACTTTAAAAGAGGTTTACTCAAATATTCCAGAAATGAAAGTAGGTCCTGATCAAGTACTTGTACCTCATGTTGCTCACTTTCAAGCACATTTAGTATTATACGTTGAATTCGGTGTAAGGTAATAAAACCGAAGGATGACATAAATGTTGTTACGACAAAAAAAAAACATACTACAATACATTCTTTACACATGACAGAGGCAAAATCCCTTTGATCTTACTGTGGTATAATCTGGATAATGCACGGGTCAGGTGTGCATTAACTACTTTAATTATTGCACAGGTCACGTCCTTGACAGATGTTTATTGTACAGTACTTTACGTTTATTGATTCCATTGCTACTACAGATATTTGTTTTTCGCCATTTTGTAAGAAATATCAAGTGGATACATGTATCTATACGGACATACAAATTAGTCACTTGATAAAACATCAGAATAGAAAACATACAAAACAAATGTAGTAGCATTACAATCAACCAAATACAAATCTAAATAAGATAAAGAACATAGTTTGATTTAATACTAAAATTATTTTTCGATCAATAAAAAAAAATTGTCATTAACAAAAAAATGAAAATAAATTATCATCGACATCTTCCTAATTGTAGCCTTGATATGTAAGTTATCAGTGTCACAACCTGACACAGTGAAAACTAAAAAAAATACCCGCTTTTCAGACATTTCTATGTACGGCTTAAAAACAACTCAAATAAACAATTCAGTGTTAAAAATTGAAAAAAAAATCTGTGAGGTTCACATCTTCGTTACAAAATTGAACACGCAGTTTTGAAAAGATCTGTTACTTGGCAGTCCTCGATATTTTCCTTCTGGTTTTGAAACATTAAATGCATTTTCTGTATTTTCAATATCAACTTGTTCAGGAAGGATTGCACGATTATCGGTTAATGGTTTGGGATCCTCAAGTTTTATCTGCTTATTAGATTGATTCAAAATGTTAGAGACATCTTTTTGCATAGAATCCGCAGGTCTTTTGTAGGTACGAACAGACTTTTCACTCCTGTGACCTGTTCTATTCATTATCATCTGCTCACTGACTCCTGCTTGGTACAATCTAGTTGCAAGTGTTCTTATCCCAGAGTGGTTACTAAAATTCCCCTTTAATTCTCCCTTTTGGCATATTGTCTTCATGAGTGACCCTAATCTATTAGCGCCCAGTATGTGGTCAAACTTAACAGAACCATCTGATAAAACAGGTCTTCGATAAAAAGGACTGCTAACAGATTTATCAATTTCGTATATTGCATTAATATACAATTTTAATACGATTGAAGGGTCTGACAATCCTTCTCTAAATATTGTCTTACAGATTTTGGTGCAATATAGCGATGGCGTAGCCCTCCATTGTACGTTTTATTATCCTTACCCCGGAATTCAATACAGTTTCCGTTATCATCTTCTCCTAACTGTGAAATTTGCAGATTACGGTGCTCGTCACGACCACGTAGACCAAAATATTTACAGTTGTAGAAAAAAACAGTATGCAATTAACTTTCCGATAAATGATTACCAAACACAGACTTGTCCCACAAAATTTCTTCCTGTTCAACTGAAATTGGATCTGCTTGTTTAACATTTATACCATACCCAGCTGATGTTATTTTTTTCATCTGTGCGTCAAGTACTTGCCTAAACCTCAGAAATCGGTCATCAGACTCGTTCAAAAAGTTAAGATTAGAAACACCTTGTGAACGCATTCCTCTTAGAAGTCCAGTTACAAGAAGATAAAGTGTTTTCGCTGGATATTTCTCTCCATTCTTTTTTCGAACTTTTACAAAAAATTTCCTAACATGCTGTTAATATCTTGAACAGACAAATCCTTCAAGTTTGGTATAATTAAACCACTACCAATTTTAGAATTCTTCCAGTCTTCATAGACATTAACTGCCCATTTTGTGGCTTTCTTTGTGATTTTGTTCTAAGCATCTTCAATAAGTGTATCAATTTCATTGTCTGTCATTTCTGCAAACCTTGATTCGACTCCTTGTTCCTGATCTTTAGGTTCTTCATCCTAAAATAAGATAATATCACATAATTTAACACATGGCAGAGGCAAAATCCGGCAGTGGCAAATATTTCATGAATGTTCCGGATGAGAACAATTAAATAATAAAACTAGTCGGAAGTTTCCGCAAATGATTATATCAAGGGTCTTAGTAGCGGATCCAGAACTTTTTATTAAAGGGGGAGGACTGACTGACCTAAAAGGAGTGGGGGCGCGTCATGCTTCAGTGATTCCCTATGTAATTAACACTTTTTTTCCACAAAAGAGGGACCCGGGACTCCATCCCTTGGATCTGTCTATGGGTCCACACCTCAAATCATGAAATAATGGGAACTGTTATTAAAGGGGGAGGGCTGACTGACCTAAAAGGGGGGTACGCGACATGCTTCAGTGATTTCCTGTATAATTAACCATTTTTTCCACAAAAGAGGGACCCGGGACTCTATCCCTTGGATCCGTCTATGGGTCCACACCTCAAATCATGCAATAATGGGTCTGCGCGTGGCAGATAATTCTAAAAAAAAAAAGACGTACCTTGACATTTTGGATCTTTCCGTTTTCCGAAGAAACTTGCAACCATAGATCTAAGTCTAGTCCTAGGTCAAATGAAACAGCTGAGGTGTTGATTTTAAATCTCCAGATGCATTCTCATCCATCACATTACTAGGAAACTCTCCAAAAAAATCCTCTATATTTACATTTCTCAGTTCTTTTTCATCCACCAATGTTTCTAATACTTGTGATAAGATCATAAATTATCATCCTCCGATAATTCATGATGAAATCCATCCATTTCAACGTCTTGTTGGGAGCATGTGATTTATGCGGGAAAATTGTTGACGTCGATGACGTCATGTGTTAAAACAGTTATTGGCCAATCAAATCGGTATATGTTTTAATTTGCACAGCACGAGATGACCCAATAACAACCCGAACTCCTTCGTCGTTCGGGTTAAACAGGGTCACTCGAACTGTGCAAATTAAATCCCATATACCGACTTGCTTGGTCAATAACTATAACTTAGACACAAACATTCCTTAACGGTCAATCAAATCATGGTTGCGTCAAGAAAGCTTGTTAGGATATGATTTGAGCTTTACAATGAAGAAAAAGTGGTTCAATAACTTCATTTAAGCATGTGCACTCGTAATATGCTGTACCGAATTCCTTTGAATCAAAGGGAAAATACACTACACCGTAATGCTTAAAACTGCAGGCAAATTGATGGATAGTGGTCACATTAACACATATTCCACATTTTGTTTTATATCTTATGATAATTTTCGTCCACTATAAAATGTATAAAGAAAAATGAAATTATTTAATTTATTTTATGTCCAATAGTGGTAAATGTATATGTTTAAGATTTCCCCGATATAACGACTCGATTATTTATCATAGTCAGCTGTTTGTGAGTTTAAAGCTATTGTTTCCTTGATGTAAGCTTGTCAAATAGAAAAGATATTAAGTATTGGAATAGTATCAGAATTTTTATTTTTTACGAGTCATACGGACTCATTCGTTTTGTTGCAAGTATTGTTGGACTGTTGTCTCACTGACATGTACTCGTGTGACACATCACATAACTTTCTAAAGCATAGAGAGAAACTGTTTCGTGATCATTTCCTATTCAATTGTAGACTTTGTGGTCAAAATGTGTTGAAATTTCCACTTTTGAAAGAGATTTGTGCCATTTGTGCTTGCTGATAAATTCACTCTTCGTATTATGTGACATTTGACAATTTATATTTTAAGTATTTTGTGCTTCGTTAGCCAATAATTTGAAACGTTTACTTATGACCCACGCCGTAGATTGATGCTATAAAAAATATTGTATATTAACAATATACATCAAATCCAATTCAAGCCATGCATTTAATAATGTTTTTTAGTTCCGTCCAATCACAAGAGCAACTGTTGAAACATAACCTCCTGATTGGTTGAATTCAACCTTAACTTCATTGGAATTTGAATGTAAAAAACTAGCAGGAATTTGATATTCAAAACTTTCCCATCTCGATCCTTCATGACCTCGACCTGGTTCAAATAGTTGGTAATGTGCTATCACGTGATGATTGTTTATTAGAACAGTTTTAGGGACCGGATTTCCTCCTTCATTACCGGGCAAACTTACTCCAATTCTAAGTCGTGCATACTGTACATTCGCTAGTGATTGAATATTTACATTTACTGATGCTGCGTAGGTACACGAAGCGCAGGAGAAAATGCAAATGGCGCAATCTTTCTTAATTCCAATTATCATTTTGTTTCCATAGTAAGTCGTTTCCTTAATAGTGTGAACATTGTGAAAATTATATTTCGCCTTAAATACAAAAATGCAACTACCGTCAGCGGGAACTGTAACATAGCCATTCGAAACATGCACAGATTTCCATTCATCCAGAACTGGTTCCTTGTGCGAATTGAGATAATGGCAATGAGAAATTCCAGTAGACGGCGAGAACCAGTGTTGATCGAAATTTAGCTTTACTCTTGCTTGAGATCTGTCATAATTTTGGAGTAAAACTACGATGTCGCCATTGTCCGGATTTCCCATCGCTAAGGGTGAAATCTTTCTCTCTTTATTGTCAAACGAACTATCGATTCTAAGAAATTTATGACTGTAGTATACATGATGCCAAAATTGGTAAGCTTTTGCCGCATTAGCTTTACTTCCATTGCCACGGAAAAGGCTATAGTGTAGAGATGCTTGGCCTAAGTATGTTTCATACGAAAGCAAGAATCCGACAGCTACGTCAACCACGTGACGATAATTCAAATAAGTGAACATGTGACTGATATGCTGATTGATATATGCCCAGTCAATGAAAGGACTTGCTTTATTTTCATCCATTCCTCTGATCCCGGCTAAACCGTACTCGCTGATGATAAGAGGCACGGAATGGCCTTTCTTTTGATAAGCGTAATTTTCAACTGTATCCATAAATGCTACTAGTCTTGCTTCATTCATGCCTTCCCATCGGTAACTGTTTCCCTCCACCACGACAAAGTTATAGGGGTGAAAGGAAAAGAAATCAAGATGATCTAATGACATATCAAGAAACTGCCGAGAAAATCCCCATACGCGGAAATCGTTCTTGTCACTTCCTGAAACCTCGGTGTTTTTAGTCGGTCCACCAACTTTAATTCCAGGAAAATGGCTTTTCAGTTTCTGCGCGACTATTCTATGAAAATCAATAACGGTGTTCCATGAGATATATTTCCAAGATGCATCTGGTTCATTAATTACTTCAAAGTACCTTGGTATTATACCATTTGTGCATTCTTTGATGGACTTCAAGAGCAGAACTATAAATTCAGCACCTGCATCTAAATTATTTGGAAACTTTCCGCCATGTTGAGAAGTGTCCATCCAGTGTGGCCAGTTGAGACCTACAACAGATTTGAAGAAAATAGGATTGATTGATTGATTGTTAGTGTTTAACGTCCGTTTTATCCCGCTTGTTGATATTATTACAGTGGCAGATCCAGAGTGAGTGGGGTTCGGGGTTGGTCCCTCTTTTTAACGATCAATGCTTATGAATAGATACTTATGGTTGAACACTCCTTTTAGATATGACTGCACGAGACCCTGCATTGCGGTCAGTTTCAATGGTGAAGGACAAAAGGAAAGAAGTCTATCATATTTTTTAACAACTTACGGGTGTTTATTCATTATGTTGATATCAACTGGTTAATGTTAGGGCGATAACAGAAAGCAGTCAGCTACTCATACATGTAGCATAAAGCTACATTGTTTTAAGAGATATCAACACGCATTCAATTGGTTCTTCCCAAAAAGTACATACAAAAGGTTCTTTATAAAATTCAAAATCGTTAAAAAAAACCTAAACAAATTGTAATTTTCCTTTATTATATCTATGACAAATTGAAAGATATTCGAGAGCTGACAGGTGAGTTCAATCAGAATATGAATGCTGAGAAACTTATGCTATAAAAGATTACAATTTAACAGATGTATAGAATTATTTTCGTATCTAGCGGACAGTTTTGCCGCCTGTTTTGTGATACATTGTTAAGGCTTGATAACCCTACATAGTAATACATCTAGTATTTACCTTTGATTTCCATGATCATGTCCGAGTTGTTTCCATATCCTTGAAGATTTTGCTTATACTTAGAACATATGTTATGAACGAAAGACGGATCTTTAAAATGGTTTGGATCTGGGTAACCATGGTGCTGAGGGTCTTGAGGTGTCTACAATAAATACAAGAAAATTAGAGAAATATTTGTCAAAAATTATATAGTTTTTCTAAAGAGATGTGAAAGAGGTTTCTGTAGATAAAAAGATTAAATACCATTGTTATTGTTACAAAAAAATCCAATATGCAACATGTGAATTTCTTTAAATAACTGCATTAGATTGTAATGTGTACATGATCCTGGAATTTTCTTAGGGAAAGTGTTAATGAATTGATTCTTTTTTCACCATATCAAACCCAAATTTATTGAACACGACAAATTCAATTTGAACAATTTTGATCGAGTTGTATATCATATAGTTTTAAACATTGATGAACTGTTTGCCACTGGACGTCAATAATTCAATCAAGAATAAATGCATGTTTACTTTCATTCCCTAATCAAACGTGCTCGAGATTTTTTTTATTTAAGCGTGCAAGCATCTTTATAAATCAGAATTGAGTCATTCTTTTTCTATTTATAGGACCGAAAAAACGTTGACCGAGGCACATTTACCCTTTGAGTGCCAAACCACTACATTGATATCAGACATGAAGATCAGCATAATTTTAATTAGATACCAGTACAAGAAGATGTGGTATGAGTGCAAATGAAATAACTCTCCATCCAAGTCACAATTTGTAAAAGTGTATATCATTTATATCTTTTATTTGCAATCCATAATAGCTTCATGTAGTCCGTAAATCTTAAGAATTGATTTGGTGAATAGATATATGGTCCCTGAAACTCTCCGATCATGTGGATTAAATATGCAGCAACATCCGGTTCAAAGAGTGACCTTGGGTATGATGCCTCGTGTAGGGAGAACATTGAAACCTTTTTAACGTTTCTATATATTCTTTTATTCCTGGACGAACGCATCATGCATAGCTAGTATCTACGAATTTTGATCTAATTTCATCTTATTTAAATACCATTAACTATTTACCACTGAACGCAATACAAATGTTAACAAAATCACCAATACAGCGATCGTTATTTAACGATTTTAGAAGGATGATGTTTAAAAAAATCGTAATGAAAATAGTTAGAAGATACCAAGGGGCAATCGCTATAACATGGCAAAAATGGAGAGACACGTGCATGAAAAGTGCTGGAATTGAATTGCTAAAATATTTGGTTCAGTGTTCATGCTAATGGTTATCCAGAAGAAGAAAAAAGAAAAGCAAAAACTCAAGCAAAGAAACAAAGAACTGTACGTTTTATTGTATGTTACAATCATAGTGCCAACCTGGTAGCAATTTATTTAAATTGAGTCTTTATTCTAAATTACATTTGCAACTTTTTTCAGTCAAAAAATGTTGGTGTTTTATTTTCTTTGAGTAAAATGAAAAGCCGATTCTATTTATCTATATCGCACATATTAAAATATTTCTAGCTGATAAATCTAATTCAATCTTGGAAAATAAAGAATCTATTTTCCTTACGAAAATTTTATCTTAAATAATCTGATTTTTTGTGTTTTGGTATTGGCACCATGTAGCTAACCCCTGTAATAATTACACGCCGATTATAAGAGATCTTTTTTTCTTGAAGGTAAGAAAAAAAAACCTGCAAAAAAGATCAAACAAACATGCAAAGTTTTTATGGTCAACTTAACGGTAATAGGTTTTCTTATGCTGTATGCACTTCATTTGTACTTTGGCGGACAGTTGTCTCATTAGCAATCATACCGCATCTCCTTATTTTTATTTAGAATGATGAAATTCATTACATTATGATAGATAAATAAATAGCCTTACGTTCTGAAATATATTCCCATTCAAATCACGGTTAAGCCACCTTCCACTTTCAGTAGCAATCGCCTTACACCTGTCAATATTTTGTTGAATATCAAGTCCATTATGGCCGTCCCAGCGGTCAGTCTCAAAGTGTGTTCGGCCACCTTGTGACAGATAACTTGGGTATATGGTCACCTGGTAATCAGCTCCGGACACAAGGGTCACAAGAAACCCCGTTATTCCCACAATTTGATGCATTGAAATATTGCATAATATTTACATGAATATATTTACATACTTTATAAATATTTAGTACATTTACACCGCATTGTGTCTTAAGGTCAAGCACGATTCATGATAAAATGTGGCACAAATTCTGACTTTTGAATTATATTTAAGTTCTAAATAGATATATATTACAGGCAATTCTTGAATCTCTTATATATAATAGAATAATCATGACCGACATATTTTCTGCTTTTCGAATTCACATGTCCGTCTAAACTGTTCACATCTAACAGGTAATCATGTATATTCACAAATTGTACCAAATTAAAAGTTGACCAATATTTATCATGGTTGTTCGTTTATAATCAAAACTTATAGCTGACTATGCGTTATTGGCTTTGCTCATTGTTGAAGGCCGTACGGTGACCTATAGTTGTTAATGTTTGTGTCATTTTGGTCTTTTGTGGATAGTTGTCTCATTGGCAATAATACCACATCTTCTTTTTTTTTTTATTGTCGTTGGTATGCGATATTAGTTTTACTTATCGTTGAAGGCCGTGCGATTGGCTTTAATTGTTTTCATCTGCTTCATTTGAACTTTGCTGATCGATATAGTTGTCTTATTGGAAATCAATATCTCCGTACGGCCTTCAACAATGAGCAAAACCCATACCGCAATTAAAGTCAATTATAGAGACCCCAACATTAATATTTGAAGCAACTCAATTTAGAAAACTTGCGGCTAATTTATATTTAAAAAAAACCACCGACAAAAGGCTTCACATGCTTTCGGCTTGATACAGGCATATAAAGACAGGCATATGTTCATTCGTACTCATCTGTATCATAGTTATTGATTTAGCACTTACAAATGTAAGCTGAGATTCTAGTTATGATAATTATTTAAATAACTAGCTTACGATGATATTTTCAAACGTTTTCTATTAAATGTAGGTCAACAACATAGTACGATATTCATTTTCATCTTTTATAATAAGAGTCTCTCTATCCGGTGTAAACATTATTTCGGAATCAAATAGTTGGGGGGGGGGGGGGGGGGGGGTACATGTATATTTCAAATGTACATGTATTTAAAATTTTAGCATGTTAATAACATTGTAATATTATCAAATTCATTATATGTTTTTGGAAAATGACGCAGTCATTGTTCCATAACTGCCGACCTGAACTTCATTTCATTTCTCTGCCTACCGCGCTTGGTTTCGTATTTACTATTTTCCATACAAACTGGAATCTGCTTGTGTTATCATTATGCATCATTGTGTAGTATTAAATCAGCCAGGACCCAGTTTACACTGGTTTCTACTTGAATTCCACTACACTCGAACAAAGTGTTGTAGTTTGACGGAAACCAGTTTTAGAATTTGTAAACTACAAAACGTAATCGGTTATTGTTCATTCCGTTTTGGTGTTTCATACCGACTTATATGGTTTGAATAAGCTTAAGACCCTTCAAACATTAATGTGAAAGGTATATTAAAGACTGTTTTACAAAAGGATTGAACTGTTTTACTTTCAAAGTCGTACTATAGGGATATCTGTCATATACGGATTTTCACTCTCACCGGTTAATTTCTTCTTTTACACATGCTTTGGAAACTTCCTGCTTAAACATCGCAAGTTTTAAAATTGTTTTTGAGTGAATTAAACTTATTTTAACAATCATGAAGCGTTCCAGAATCATTTAAAGCAGTTTCTTCTTCTCTTTGATGATGGAAAATAGATTTTCTCAAGAAAATACCGCAAACGATCGCAGAGGAATTGAAACGTAAAGTCAAGTCGGCACCTGGTTAAATTGGCATCTAGTCAAATCGACACCTATTCGACGTCAATTCGGCATCCAATAATATTTGTTATAATATTTTCTATTCAATTAATTAATTACTGTTACCAAGTACATAGTGAATATGTTGTTGTGTATTTTGGTAAACAACGAAACGAAAGTGAATATAATAATGTTGTGTATAAAGGTAAACAACGAAGCCCTTACCAAAGCTGTTGTTTTAACAATTAGACAATTTGTGTAATTGTAAAACAAGTCTCAATTATTAAAATAAAATGGAAAACTATGAATCCCTTTCAATAAATCAAACTTTCATGCAAAATAATTAGCAAATTTAAGGTGTTTTTTTTCAGTAAAGTTTATACAGCATTAAACCAACAATCCTTTAAAATGCTCAACTGGTTAAAATAATGCAGAAAAATACCCAATATCTCATGTTTTAGTCAAAATAATTATGACGTCTGGCAAGGCTATTTTATTATTTTTCTGGGACGCCTTCCTACGACGTTCGTAGGAAGGCGTCCCAGAAAAAAAATTAATATAGCCTTGCGGTCATAGGAAAGTGTTCCAGAATAAAATTAAAAAAGCCTTGCCAGACGTAATAATTATTTGGACTACTCATATATATATATCATTAAAACTACACCAAAAAAGTCATTTAGTTGAGAAAAATAAATATATACAAAATGTACATGAACACCCAAAAATGTGAAAGTTAGTATTTAACTCCTTTTGCTTAAATACTGAAAAAAAATTCTGGCAAGCCCTTTCTTATTTTTACCCTATTGCTTAAAATACTGTTAAAAATATATATTTAACATGGGTGACGAATTGACTATATCAGGTGTCGATTTTAACCAGGTGATGATTTGTCCAGGTGCCAATTTAACTAGGTGCCAGTTTGACTAGAATTCTTTGACAAATGTTTGAAATTATCTGAGTTTGATTAGACCTTTGATAGCAGTAACAAAAAGATTATTTACTTAATATTTTGTGGGAGAAGGGGGTTCAGACTGTGTGGTATCAGGTCTGTTTGTGCCCAATACATTTTCGCACCCTACACGTTCGCACATACACACTCTACTCATTCGTGCCCAATTTTAATTCAAATTCAAGTTGAATAATTGGAAAATCATGGTTGTTGTTTTAAATTGCTTTGGTGTAAATACTGAATGTATTTATAGCTTGGTATGAGTAAAACATTGAAGATTTTAAAGGAAAAAACACAAAAGATAATTTTTTTTAACAGCTTGGTCCCATTGATCTGAAACAACGAAACAATAAAATATAGACACCAAAATATAGCAATCCACTAATATAACCAAAACATGATAAAATTTATTCAACACACAGAAACAAACATAGTCAGAATCTCACTTCATTTTGAAACAAGTCAATGAAACAAGTTATAGCAATACACTAACCAAAACATGATTAAGAGTTATTCAACACAAAATAAAACGTTAACAAAATACCACTTTATTTAGAAAGGATTATTATTATTTTTAGCAATACCCTATCCAAAACATGATTAAGATTAATACAACACAAAAAAAAATTGCTGTCTTACTTTATTTTGAGACAATGACAACAATTATACTTATAAGAAAACACTTGCTTACAGAGTTATTAAACACAAAACCAATTAAGATTGGGTGCGAACATGTAGGGTGTGAAAGTGAAAGGGGGTGAAAATGAGTGGGCGCAAACGTGAATGGAAGCGAACGGATCCGTATTCAGACTATGTACCAGTGAGAAATATACAAGCCTTTCTATGGTATTTATTTGTACAATTCAGCTAGTCTTAACCTATTCATTTGTCTTTAAAAAAAAAGCCAGTTGTCACCTTCACTTCACACACACACACATATACGAATATCAATTATATGCTCACGATACATGTTGCATTGTTAAACTAATTACGGTACGTGAAAATCAAGACTTGCATAAAAACTATCCCAATATTAGAGACAGTGGCGTCATTTTTCTTCAGAGCTTTCAGCTCTTTGATTTTTTTGTTGGGTTGGGAGGTATTTAGAGGATTTTGTGTTCATTACATATATTCGGTTGTTTTTCTTTAATTCATTCTAAGATTAAAAGACTCGAAGACGAATATGGCAGTGCTTATAAAAAAAGAAGATGTAGTATGATTGCTTATGAGACACCTATCCACAAGAGATCAAATTACACATATATTAACCACTATAGGTCACTGTAAGGCTTTCAACAATGAGCAAAGCCCATATCGCAAAGTCACCTATAAAAGGCCCGAAATGACAAATTTAAAACAATTCAAACAAGAAAAAATAACGGTGTAATGCATGTGCAAAAGCATGCACGATAAACAAATATGTAAAACATCAAGAAACGAAAACCACTGAATTATAGGCTTCTGACATACATACATTGTACATAATGTAACAGGGTTATTATACCAATAGATATAGGAAGATGTGGTGTAAATGCCAATGAGACAACTCTCCATCCAAATAACAATTTAAAAATTAAACCATTATAGGTTAAAGTAACTGCTTATTGTGAAAAATTGCATTTCTCTCTGTATACTATTACTGTGGCATTGACCTATACCACATGTCTCATTTTAGTCATATAATGGTAATAAATGTAAATCGAAGACCCGACTTTTATGGTTTTCTCTGGATATCAAAACTAAGACTTTTCTACCTCAGAAAGATTGCCTTGGTTTTATTAAACAACACTTTTAGGATTTTTGGTTCTCAATGCTCTTCAACTTCGTGCTTTATTTTTGCCCTTTTAACTTTTTTGATTCGAGCGTCACTGATGAGTCTTTTGTAGACAAAACGCGCGTCTGGCGCAAATACAAAATTTCAATCCTGGTATCTATCAGTTTATTTGCTATCCAATTACCCACATCTCCGTTTATCAACATAAAGGTACTTTAATACAAATCAAAGAGATCTGCCTCTGACGGTTTACTCTGGATATCAATGCTCAAAGTATCCAAAGATTTGATATCTAATTGTCGGTAGCCAAAAGTTTCGTAAGTCCTATGACAAGCTTCATCAATAATACTCAAATGTTTTTTGTTAATTGCTGTCCTCCACATATTTGCAATGAGGGTGGAATTTCCCGACTTTGTGTTAAAGTTACTTTCATATCCGGTTCCGGTTACCAACATGTGGTGACGTATATAGTTATCTACCTTAGCCGTGAAAGGCAAATTTGAAAAACTAAATATTTTTCTAAAATTCGGAAGTGGATTTTTTACGAGAGCTTCATACTTCACCATAATTATATTATCATGATAATCTCTTTTTAAAACTTGTGTGGAGTTGAAGTCAGACATCATGTCTTCACACAACTGTCGACAGTGAACTTTTATTCGATTCTGATCAAGCAGTCCTGATTTTATTAAAGAATGGATCTGAGCTCTAGGATCTCTGACGACATAAATAATTTTAAGATTATCAGTTTTTCTCAAGATGTGTTCTACTGATTTTATTCTTAGTCGGACGACTTTCATTATTCGTCTCGCCTTAGGTACACATACGCTCTCAAGCATTTTAATACAAAATGGAAATGGTGATTTTCTCAAACAAGCAAAGTATGATTTAGTGGCACGAGAGTGTATTAGATGTTTATTTTGCAGATCACCAATGTTTATCTTTGTAAAATCACAGTTAAACCAATGATTTAACATTTCGGTTTGTATACCAGGTAGATTTTCGTCTTTAGAAATATTTCTAAAAAAGAAGAAAACAGGTTTGAACATACAAAAATACAAATAGAACTAGTGAGGTTGAAATATAATTGAAATAATATATACATATATATCGATAAATTCCGGTAATTTAATGCAATTTGACCCAGTATACAATGTACGTCCCTTATTTCAGAATACTGGTGATATAATATAAGTGTTCCAGACTGTTTGAGTATTTGAACCGTACGTAAACGGTTTGGACAGTTAACGTACTTTAAAAAAAACGCATACGTCCGGTCTGTATGCGAACATCTGCCTAATTTTAAGAAGTAGGTCAAGTTTATTTGCTACAAATTTATTTTACAGATCATCAAAACTGAAATCTGGAATTAATATGGTCTGAAACATAAGCACTTGAATATAAGACCTTCAAACACATGGAATGAGCAAGGTGTTTGTAAGAAATCTCAAAAGGAGAGCGGGTTGGTATGAAATGAAAAAAAACACCGAATGTATTGCTTCATATTTCTACATTTCGTGCTTGATACTTCTAAATGTGCATTTTTAACTTATGCATATAATAATACATGAGCAATTCATGTATTTGGTTTGAATAATTTAACAAAAAAACTGCATATTTGTATCTTTCCATTCATACATGTATAGTGAATCAAAAAATGTATATGTTGTTGCCTAAAAGACAAAAGACGATGTCCCTGGCAGGCAGCCATCATAGAAAATGGCCTGCAGTTCTGTATATCACACCTGTTAATGTTGACGATAAGAGGTCTGATATCAATATAAGTATAGAAAATACAAACCTTACGGTTCCGTTATAGAAAGTAATTGGTATTTTTGCATATGAGCTTTCTGTTAGGGACCGTATTGGTTCGAATAAATAGAAATTACTACTAGTTTCCGCCAATGTATCCAATATCATTGTAGTTCCACCACGAACATACCCGACAATTAATACACACGTAACATTATTACAAAAGTTGTCTGAAAAAAAAAGAACATACATAGGGGAGGGTTGAGATCTCGATAACATGTTCAAATCCGCCACCTCTGACCTTTGTTAATTTTGTATTATTTTTAATTTGTTTTCTTGTGTACAATTTGGAGTTTAGTATTCAACGGGCCGGACCATATGAGTATTTGGACCATAAAGGTATTTCTTTTAAATATGCAATAGAAACGTTTAAATAATACAACAAACTTTATCTTTAAAAAAAAGATGATTTCATAAAAATGTATAAATTTTACAATTCAAAGGCAATTAACATAAGCATTAAATTTAGATGCAACACCAGTTGATCTTAGTTGTCATCGCTAATTGTATTCTTGTATGTATGCATTTTTATTTCCACACGGCACCATAGCTTTTCTGCATTTACATGTCTTGGTTGTGTTTCAGTAACACCATTAAGAAGCTCTAGGTCTCCAATATCGTTATATGACTGCAGTGCTCCACATTCACAGCTTAAATTAATTAAACTATGGTCCTTGCAGGTGATGTCATCTACTTTAAGTGATAAACGTGATATATCACTTGACCCGGTATATGTAAAGTAACAAAACTTTTTTTTGTTGTTCTTCATATGTTTATTTCGAGTAATATCAATTCTGGAAAATGCCCAATAGCTATATTTGAAAGCAACGGATTCTTTTTTTATGACTCTAATAAATTCACCAATGACAAAACATGTGTTACATGTACCCTCAAGGGCATCAACATACACGCCTTGCATTTCAGAAAATTGATTGAAGTATTTACGGAATATTGACGCACATTTTACACATACAGCCCGTAACAGAGAAGTGATCGAATTGATGTTTCTTTAACGTCAAAATTAGCTACGTTATCGACAAACTTTATTGAGTAGTGACCGAACTATTGGTACTTTAACGTTAAAAAGATTGACAATGCTGACAAACTTTCATGTGTCGATAATCAAGTTTAATACCGATACTATTGAAAATAATTCTAATAATATAAAACAAAATATGTCCATGCACCATTTCGATTGGGCGAAAATAAGTCATTTCTTCAAAGTCAGAACAGAAAAAAAAGATTTTTGGAAGGACGTCATATTTGGTCTGAAGCTTTATCAAGGTGAATTGTACCGTGTCTCCCCTTTTCAGGTCTGTCATTCGTCTACTTCCTGTTTGGCGGGGGCATCTGTGTCTCATAGACACATTTTCTCTGTTTTCTATTACAGTTTCTACAGGAAAATTTTGTTGACAATTTTTTGTTCATATTACAAAATATTGAGGCAGCAGATTTTTTAAGTCAAAATCAGGGTCAGAATATTGTTTTCTAAAAACTACCAGGCCCCTTTCTCCATGAAAATTAAATGGTACGTGGCAAAAATCAAAAATTTCCACATGTTCAACTTCAAAATTTGACCAGATTTTATTCTTAACTGTCGGATAATATACTAGGATAACAGAGAAAATGTTTTGTATGGGACGATTCTGTACTCATACTTCACGCGTAGTTGGGTACAAGTGTCCTCGTAGTGAACGCACTCGACTACGCGTGCAGTAAAAAGTGTACTCTTACGTCGGATACCGGGCAGTTTCTTTTTTTTTAAACATTCATAAGTTCTTTATTGCACTCTTTGCTGTTTTTAACAAATGACTTAATGTACAGCATTCCATCAAGTATCCCTGATGCATCTTATTTTACTTACAAAATAATAACATTTTAAAGACGAAACAACTAGAAGGGTCCTACCTAATAAAGCGTTAAGTATAATAAAAACGTGTTGATTAACCCAACCATACGCGTACGGTCGACCATACGCTTATGGTCGGACCATATCAGTATACGCATATGGTCATGACCATACGCGTATGGTCCAAATACTCATATGGTCCGGAACATATACACCATATGAGATAATTGTATTTTGGATATTTAATTATTAATAAATTCAAATAGTAAATTTAACTTAACAACTAATAAAAATGAATAATGGCGCTATTTCAAAATGTATAAAGCTACCAACCAGGTTCTGATTTTTCTTCAATCCATTCCTCATCATATTTCTCCAGAGAAACAGGTGATGTCCTCTCTGTCACAATGTGATTTCTTACTTTTATCACCACTCGTGCATTTTGTTTTCGAGGTACAATAAATCCTATATACATATCGATTTTTTTTTTAATAATATCAACATAAAGAAAAAAAAAGAAAAAAAAGGACTACTTGAAGTAGAAGATGACCAGCTAAAGCCAAAGAACTCATGTTTTGTTGAAAGCAATATTAAAGATAAAGAAAATGAAAGATTTTTGCTACTCCGTTTCAAAATAACAAGCTTTGTAAAAGAAAGTTATAAAAAAGATAGAATCTAAATAAAGAAACCAAAAAAAGCAGAAAAGAGATAAGGGTCCGTGTGTTTACTTTCGAGATACACGCCATTATAAATGTAACTGGAAATAATTCTCTATTGACTTTTCATACATTTAACATGTCACCCTTTTCTTTCAAAATTATGAAAAAAATAAACAAGAATTTTATAGAATTTTCAAATATGGCATTTTAAACTATCAATAATGAAATTATTTAAAGAAAAGCACGGGTTCGTGAGGAATAGTTTAAAAACAGTACTACATGATAAAAACCAGTGGATTCCGAATATTTTGCAAAAATCTAAAACAAGTGGAGCAAACATCCTTAAATGTTACAGTTACATGAGGTGCAATAATTTTTTTTATTACATGTTTTTGTAAGTCAGACAAATATTTTAATTTGTCTTTTTAGACTAGAATAAAAAGCATGCTTTGAATTTTTCAAATGTAAGAGTATAATTTATTAACAACCGCTTTTGAATAGAAACCAGAAGTAAAAAAAAATACTTAGAGCTAAATGAATTATATATAATACCTGAAAAAATGCATGTATAGGAGTAAAATAGTATAAAATAGTGAATATAACCAAACATTTAATTATACAAATATTAGAAATGTTGTCGCTATGATGTATCGGACACTGTTGTCATTTTTTACTTTCAGAAATGTTTTTGGTGTCAATATACATAAATTTTACCTACGGCATTGACTTATAATAGTTTTTCCGACGTAGTCGGTATTGTTTCGGTTTGTGCCCTTTGAACTTAGGGCGCTTAACTATGGCAACAGAATACGCATGCTCGAAAATCCTTTCTGTGATTGGACAAAATGCTGTCATGGTGGGTGATATGGTTGTGTTTGAAAAAAACGTCTCGTTAATTATATCGTGATGGAAAGCAAGTGAAAAACTATAGATATTTGAACTAGATCTTACAAAGATTTATATTTTTATTGCAATAATTGTTTCTCCAATAGCTCTTTGCATCCATGACAGCTGTTTATTCGGGACAATTATATTTTTTGATGTAAAGTTTGTTGTACGAACGTACATGACTTTTAGAACGCACCTACGCGTGTGAGATTTTCGCGGTTTTTTTTTATAAACATATACTCAAATTTAACTACATCGGATATCGTTTTTAAAGATAGTTTTTTGTTAAAAATACATCCTTCTTTTTTATGTTTACTTAAACAGCTTTCAAATACATGCCACTTTAACAAACTAGAGGCTCTTAAGAGCCTGTGTCGCTCACCTTAGTCTATGTGAATATTAAACAAAGGAAGCAGATGGATTCATGACAAAATTGTTTTTTGGTGATGGTGATGTGTTTGGACATCTTACTTTACTGAACATTCTTGCTGTTTACAATTATCTCTATCAATGAAGAACTTGGCCCAGTAGTTTCAGTGGAAAGTGTTAGTAAAAATTTACAAATTTTATAAAAATTGTTAAAAATTGACTATAAAGGACAATAACTCCTTAGGGGGTCAATTGACCATTTCTGTCATGTTGACTTTTTTGTAAATCTTACTTTGCTGAACATTATTGCTGTTTATATACAATTTATCTCTATCTATAATAATATTCAAGATAATAACCAAAAACAGCAAAATTTCCTTAAATTACTTATTCAGGGGCAGCAACTCAACAACCGGTTGTCCGATTCATCTGAAAATTTCAGGGCAGATAGATCTTAATCTTATAAATAATTAAAAATCATTTCAGATTTGCTCTGAATGCTTTGGTTTTTGAGTTATAAGCCAAAAACTGCATTTTACCCTATGTTCTATTTTTAGCTGTGGCGGCAATCTTGGTTGGATGGTAGGATCAACGGACACATTTTTTTTAAAACTAGATACCCCAAAGATGATTGTGGACAAGTTTGGATTAATTTGGCCCAGTAGTTTCAGAGGAGAAGATTTTTGTAAAAGATTACTAAGATTTACGAAAAATGGTTAAAAATTGACTATAAAGGGCAATAACTCCCAAAGGGGTCAACTGACCATTTCGGTCATGATGACTTCTTTCTAAATCTTACTTTGCTGAACATTATTGCCGTTTAAAGTTTATCTCTATCTATAATAATATTCAAGATAATAGCCAAATACAGCACAATTTCCTTAAAATTACCAAATCTGGAGAAGATTTTGGTAAAAGTTTACGACGACGGACGACGACGACAACGACGACGACCACGACGATGGACGCAAAGTGATGGGAAAAGCTTACTTGGCCCTTTAGGCCAGGTGAGCAAAAAAAAAGTTTTAAGGGAACATGTAAATAAATATACATCGGTAGGAAGTTAATTGTGTAATTTTAAATCAATCAATCAAGGTTAGCTTCAATAACAAAAAGTTGCAAAACTCAAACAATCATACATATACACTAATAACTATTTACCTCTTGTTTCGTAATGTGTTAATAACATATACAAATTTCCGAACACAAAAATCACAATGGTTAAAAACATGCATTTCTTTATATTTGAAATTTTGTACAATATTTTCTTCATATTCTTCAAAACTACACACACTAAAATGTCGTAAAATATCGTCGGTTCACAGGTCATTAGTTTTTGTTAATAGTCTTTGTTTATAGTTTTTGTGTTAAAAACAATAACTTTTACTCAACCGAATGGGCGATCAATTCTTTAAATTATCATTAATATAATCCATGTTGTATCAAATATATTATTGTCTGATGATAAGATATCAATTATTTGGTGTGGATTTCATTATCAATTACAATATCTGCAGTATTTCTGATAGTTGTACTTGTCTTCTTTTGTTAATATCCTTTTAAGACATATATGAAAATGGTGCATCTGAACCCAAATTTATTTTATACTTTCACAATAATGTTTGGTAGTACAATTGATTTAAGTGCAAACTTATTTAAAGTATCAAAAATTATGTTTAAGAAAGGTAATACTGTTCCCATATTTAAAATGTAATATTTAACCGTCCAGAAATACAACAGTTTACTATAATAACTTTCTATTTAAAATACAAAAATTTAGTTATCTTTCTTTGTATAAATTTCTAACGAGTCAATTATGACTTAACCATATCGAGATACGCTACTCAGGTTCAAAATAACAAGCTTTTTAAAAGACATTATAAATTGATACCATTTCAAGAAAGGAACTGAAAAAGGGGAAAAATAAAGGTGTCCTGTTTTCGAGATACAGGCCATTGAAGAGGGAGGGTAGAAGGGGTCCAGATCCCGAAATCCCGAGGTCCCGAAATTCGAAAAAAAGAATTCCCGGATCCCGAAAGGGGAAATCCCGAAATCCCGAGCTTAAAAACACCCGGAGTCCCGATAAAGGTCCTACCCCCTCATCAAAAATTTGCCGGAAACAATTTTCTATATTTTTAATATTGGCAACTTTTTTCTTTCAAAAATTATGAAAAAATAACAAGGATTTTATCAAATTATCAAAAATGGCTTTTAAAAACTATATATGTTATAAAATTATGAAAGAAAATGTAGGTTGGGATTAATTGGTTATCAAAGGTACCAGGATTATAATTTAGTACGCCAATCGCGCGTTTCGTCTACATAAGACTCATCAGTGACGCTCATATCGAAATAGTAATAAACCAAACAAATAAAAAGTTGAAGAGCATTTAGGATCCAAAATTCCAAAAAGTTGTGCCAAATACGGCTAAGGTAATCTATGCCTGGGATAAGAAAATCCGTAGTATTTCGAAAAATTCAAAGTTTTGTAAACAGGAAATTTATAAAAATGACCACATAATTGATATTCATGTCAACACCGAAGTGCTGACTAATGGGACGGTGATACCCTCGGAGACGGAACGTCCACCAGCAGAGGCATCGACCTAGTGGTGTAAATAGTTATCAAAGGTACCAGGATTATAATTAAGTACGCCAGACGCGCGTTTCGTCTACATAAGACTCATCAGTGACGCTCATTTCGAAATAGTAATAAACCAAACAAGTACAAAGTTGAAGAGCATTGAGGATCCAAAATTCCAAAAAGTTGTGCCAAATACGGCTAAGGTAATCTATGCCTGGGATAAGAAAATCCTTAGTTTTTCGAAAAATTCAAAGTTTTGTAAACAGGAAATTTATAAAAATGACCACATAATTGATATTCATGTCAACACCGAAGTGCTGACTACTGGGCTGGTGATATCCTCGGGGACGAAACGTCCACCAGCAGAGGCATCGACCCAGTGGTGTAAACAAACCAGAGGATTAATTCCGAATATTTGGCAAAATTCAAAAACAATACATGTAGGAGCGAACATAATTTTTTGTATGTTTTAATCGTTTTTTGTTTGTTTTTTGTCGAGACTGCAACTTTTGTTGCAGAAAACTCGATACACGGATATTGATTCGGCGGCGGCGTTAGCTAACTTCTTAAAAGCTTAATATTTTAGAAGTTATAAGACCTTGATGCCTCATACTTTGTATATAAATGCCTCATGTTACGAACGTTCCATCAGTCACATGTGCAATGTCCTTGACCTCATTTGCATGGTTCAGTGACTACTTGAAAAAAAAGTTAAGATTTTTTGTAATGTTAAATTCTCTCTTATTATAAGTAATTGGATAAGTATATTCGGTGTATAGAAGGACTGTAAGGTGTACATGTCCAACTGGCAGGTGTCATCTACCCTTAACCTCATTTTCATGATTCAGGGGTTATAGTTAAGTTTTTATGTTTTGGTCTGTTTTTCTTATACTATATGCAATAGATCTACTATATTTGGTGTATGGAATAATTGTAAGGTGTACAGGTGTCATCTGACCTTGACCTCATTTTCATAGTTCAGTGGTCAAAGTTAAGTTTTTGAATTTTGGTGTATTTTTTTAATACTTTATGCATAAGGTCAACTATATTTGGTGTATGGAAATATTTTATGATCTATATGTCTGTTACGCTGGTTTCATTTGACCTTGAACTCATTTTCACAGTCCATTGCTAGTTAGTGTTTGTGTTTTTGTCTATTTTTCTTAATTTATAAGCAATAAGTCAACTATATTTGTTGTATTGAAGAATTGTTAGCTGTACATGTCTGCCTGGCATGGTTTATCTGACCTTGACCTCATTTTCATGGTTCATTGATTAATGTTTCGTTTTTTTGGTTAATGTTGAGTTTATGTGACAGTTGTAATAAAGCTTTATATTTAGGTCTATCAACATAATATCAATGATTAGTAAAGAAGGCGAAACATTTCAGCGTGTGCGCTCTTGTGTTTGTAAACATTTGAATCTTACCAATGTTTTTGAATTGTCTCATTTCATTATGAACTTTTTATCCAATTTATATGACATACTTAGTTTGCTTTCTAATATCCTTTTCATTTATGGTTACAATGTTACTTGTAATAAGATTGATAATACAAAGTAGACTGAACAAATCTTAATTCATTGCAAGCGAAATGCCCGAAATCTCGGTTTTTATTTTAGAGATGGTGTTTAACTTGCACAGCTTAAATAAGTCTTTAAAGAATAATATAGCTTACTTTCGGAATTATATGATTCTGCTTATGTAAGAACGAAAGCATTCTGGTTTGTATAATTGTAGAAACACATTTCTTAATTTGGATCCTAGTTAATCTTAGTGAAGAGCCTCACTGATTCCAATAACACATACGCCGAGGATTATATCAAAATGATAGAATATTTATAGCCAATTTATTTGTTGAATTGCTGGATTGTCATTTCAACAAGTTCAACAGACAGTCAGTATTTAAACAGTATCTTGTTGTCACCCCCTACTAGCCGATAAGTTTTGTTCTAATAAAGTAGAATTCGTACAAAACCTTCATAGACAGAATGAAAAAAATAGATATACATTTATCTATAGATTTATCAGTGGGTCTATCAATGTCCATGCTACATCAATCGTTAAAGACCCAAACGTTGCAAACCACTTATCATATCTCCATGACAAATTTGTTTTTATCCCCGCAAATAAAGCCCCAAACAACATCGGGTTTGTGTGCAAAACCCATTACATTAATTATTGCTAGATAAACGAATTAGGTATTGACAATTCACTTGGAAACTCAACACACATCCTTACGACACTTGCTAAAGAAAAAATCCTGGATAATCACAGGTATGTTCTATGTTCCTTTTGAATTTCTACCAAAGATGAAGAACCGGATCTGTCATCACTGTAAATAACTATTTGATACCTAAACTACATAAGTGTCCTTAAAAACAACGACATATTACTGAGTCTTCCAAGTGCTCCACGAAACCTCTTTTTAAATTGTAGATTTTATAAGCAATCAAAGTCGGGCTTCAAAGTTTTTGTTAAACTGACTATTCATAAAAGGTGTCGTGAATCAGATGTGGATACTAAAAAAATCCAAAGATCTTTAAGGATACATGCAACCTACATTTTTGTAACTCTCTTTCATCTTGAAATATTATTAAAATATTTGACTGTTCTACACTTCACACAAGTATTCCACATTCCAAACTTAAAGACAAATTGAAAGAGTTGGTATGGCTTTGTTACATAAAAAAATGGATAACGTAGATACAAGTATCTTGTCTTGGGGAGGGATAAATTCTACTTTGTAAAGGATCATCTCGATTCAAACAAAAAGTTCTCTGAAACTGACGCTGTCAAGACTTTTTTTCAACAGACTGTCGGCATTCCAATAGGAACCAATTGTGCCCCTCTTTTTGCCGACTTGTTATTTTATTACTATGAGGCTGACGGCATACAGGAACTTCTTAGGGAGAAAGATATAAGAATTTAGCAAAATCCTTTAACTCTACTTTCCGCTTAATAGCTAATGTTCTCTCACTAAATTATTCTCAATTTGATGAATATTTTGGACCGCATCTATAGCACATAACTAGAGATAGAAGATACCAAAGATACAGTTAAGTCGACCTCATATCTTGACTTGCATCTAGAAATTGACAATAAGGGTCGGTTGAAAACAAAACTTTACGACAAAAGATTTCCTTTTTTTTTTACTTTCAATTTCTAAGTAATAACTTTCCAGCAGCACGTGCATACGGGATATATTTATCCCAATTGATACGATATTCCCGTGCTTGTAATTCTTATCAAAATTTCCTTGATAGAGGGTTGCTGCTTACAAGGACGCTATTAAACCAAGAGTTCCAAATTGTTAAGTTGAAATCATCCCTTCGTAAATTTTACGGACGCCATCACGAATTGGTTGACTGTTATGGAATAACCGCTTCACAGATGATGTTGGATATGTTTAAGTCGTAACTACAATCCCCTTCTCTTCCATGAATATTACCAACCAAATTAAACTATTTACCGGATTTGTTATAACATTAACAATACGACGGGTGCCACATGTGGAACAGGGTATACTTACCCTTCCGTAGCACCTGAGATCATCCCTAATTTTTGGTGGGATTCATGTGGCTTATTCTTTAGTTTTCTTTGTTGTGTCATGTTTACTTATATTTGTCTGTAGGTTTTTACTGGTTTTTTTTTGTATTTTTGTCTAATATGCTTTGTCTATATGACTTTTTTTACTTTGTTTGTTGACATATTTGTTTTTTGTTTATAGTGATTAAGATTATAACACAATGATGACTTTGAATGTTGACATTTATACCAATTATGTCTACCTGCTTTCCTCGCATTGTGTTTTCAATATAATGAAATGTTAATGAGACTATCATACATGTGAGAGTTAAAGCTAGCTGTAAAAGCAGCTTTGATCCACGATTTTCTACATAGATTGTATCATTTCAGGAATATGACAGTAAATATGAGGTTAAGCGCTATAAAATCAGGTTCAATTCACTATTTTCTCCATTTAAAAATGCCTGTACCAAGTCAGAAAATATAACAGTTGTTGTCCATTCGTTTGATGTGTATTATCCTTTGATTGCACCATTTGATTAGGGGCTTTTTGTTTTGAATTTACCTCGTAGTTTAGTATTTTAGTGTTTTATCTATTTCTGGGGTTTATAAATATAAATGTTTGACTCGCTCCCGTTTAACAATAGTAGCTGGTAAAAGATATGTCATTGTTTGTGGTGTCTTTTGCTGTCGTTAATGCAAGAATTTCGTCGTAAATCGTTGGTTTACAAGTTAGTAGTGCACAGTTATATTATTTTGTATGCCTTTCTGTGTGCTGAGTGGTCTTGAGTTTGTTTGTACTGTATTCCTGTCTAGTAGCATTGTCATTTTAGTGATACTTGTTAACATTGCCATATGAGCGGATGGTAAGCTAGCCATAAAACCAGTTTCAACCAATCATTATTTTTTGAGATAAAAAGTCCTGTATTAAATTAGGAATATGGCAGTTGTTATCAAAGAGTCCATTGCTATGCATGTTGACGATTTTTTATTTTTTTTTGCACTTCATTGTTTCTGTTAAAGGTTGATGTGTTGCCCTCTGTCTTAGTTTATAATCCGGATTTTGGGTTTTTTCTTTACTGATTTTTTACTCTTGAACAACGATATACTACTCTAGTCTTTATTTATCATAAAACATGATACAGAATATCGTTTACCTCTAATAAAACTTTTATATTTTTGCTTGGCACGTTACACCCACAATAATTGAGTTTATTTTGGAAAAATTGTCGCGTTCCGCTTTCAATATTAATGTACATTCATAAAGCAACTTATAAGCGTGCACCTGCTTTTTATATCGACCAGATTTGTCAACATTTTCATCGCCATAATTTGATTCGTTTTCGCTTACGCATTCTAAACTATGACTAGACTCATAACCACTCTTCGCCTGATTACTCGGCCCGTCTGTTTCGCTGTCATCAGAACTTTCTGCTGCTAAGTTTGTACAACTTGGTCTAATTTGTTTGATTCTACTCTCTATCAAAGTCATAACATCTGTTTTTAGCTTATCAGTTAGTTTCTTGTAATTGGATTGTTTATCTATGAAAGATGGATCATCTTCACGGGCGTCCTTAAGTTTGATGATAACATTTGTGAAAATTTCTTTGGATCTTTTTAACCAATTGTTTTCCTGAAAACAAGAGTTATCAAAACCTTACTAATAACAAAATACAAACACGGTGAATAAGAGTCTCAGATTTCACATTCAGTTACTGCAAGCCTTCTTATTATATGCTGTTATTTTTCATTTTTTTTATTATTTCTTCTCGCAGAATATGCCTACCCTTTCGGAGCACCTGATATCACCCCTAGTTTTTGGTGGGTTTTTTGTTGTTTATTCTTTAGTTTTCTATGTTGTGTCATGTGAACTATGGTTTTTCTTTTTGCCTTTTTCATTTTTAGCCCTGGCGTTGTCAGTTTGTTTTAGATTAATGGGTTTGAATGTCCCTTTGATATTTTTCGTCCCTCTTTTAACATTAATTTTGCGGTAACTGTTTCTGTGTAAATAAAGGGAGAACAATAATAAAAAAAAAATTCTCAACATATTCCATTTTTTGTTGTTGCAGAAAACGTTTGCATTATGGTACACAATACTGGACTAAAACATTTAAGAAATGCTCTGTAATCTGCAAACTCCATACTTAAATTTGGGTTGACGACACCGGTAAATGTTAATATCGATATTTTAAAGTTTTTTCCAGTTTGATAGAAAATGTTTATGTAAGCTATTAAACATTCTATAATCCTATCAGCAGGAAACAATCGAATTATGATTTGACAATATACTTTAACGTGTACCTACCTTTTGTATATCATTGACTATTTCCTCTGCCTTCTTATCTGACAAAGGTTTTGTCTCTTTTGACTTTCTTAATTCCTTTTCCGCTTTCGTTCTTACAATATTAATCACTAGGGTACTTTGAATCACTTTATCTGCCTAATAATTAAATATAGTGCTGTTTAAAATATGTTTGCTACATTAAAAAAAAGTAACCAAACTTCACAAGGCTCCGTGCTTAAGGCCGTAACTTGACCTTTAATGGTTTACTAGTATATATTGTTAGTTGAATGGAGAGTTGTCTCATTTGCATTCATACCACAACTTTCTATATCTCCATATAAAATACAAAAATGTAGTTATTTATTTTTGTTTATTGAAAAACTGAGGTCTAGGTAAACATAACGCGATAGTTTCATGGAAAACATAGAAACTGAAATCTCAAAAGTAAACACTTTAAACGATTTGTTCAAACCAACTATTCTAATTAACAATATTAACATCAAAGCTGACAGTGCTTTCAATTATTTCGAAATGTATATGTACGCTACTACGCATGATCTACACAATCCGAATATCCTAGTGGGCTAATAATATAAGAAATCAAGTCATACGGTGTCAAACGTTTTAATTGATTACTTAACGTTTGTCTAATTAATTGATAAACGATTACGCTATTTACTAAATGATATTGATAACAACTGATTACTATATTAAAAATTAATTCATTTCAGTTTGATTAGGAAACGTTTGTTTTCCTAATGGAAGCTCATCCCAAGGATCCAACTTATAATTGCTTAACCAAGGTTGTTGATGTGACTAAACTATAAACAACTGTCATACAAGTAAGAGGTTTAGCTCGCCATTAAACCAGGTTTAATTAACCATTTTCACTGCGGAAAATGATAAAATGATAGTACCTTAACAGGAATAGAGAAGCAGTTATACACATTTTCCGTTGGTTGATTTTCTCAGTTGTTTTAAGGACTTTTCCATTATCTAAATCCTTGTAATATAAACACAAAACTTAACTTAGGCTTGTTTCCTCCTATGTATCATATAGCAGTAAAAGGTTTTGAAGTATTTACTTGTCTATCCCAAATGCATGTATTTGGTTTTGATGTTATATTTGTTATTCTCGTGGTATTTTGTCTGATGCTTGGTGCGTTTCTGTGTGTGTTGCGTTTCGGTGTTGTGTCGTTGTTCTCCTCTTATATTTAATGCGTTTCCCTCGGTTTTAGTTTGTTACCCCGATTTTGTTTTTTTGTCCATGGATTTATGAGTTTTGAACAGCGTTATACTACTGTTGCCTTTATTTAAAAAAAAAAGTCAAATCACAAAAATACTTAACTCCGAGGAAAATTCAAAACGGAAAGTCCCTAATCAAATGACAAAATAGAAAGCTCATCAAACGAATGGATAGCAACTGTCGTATTCCTGACTCAGACATTATCTTGTTGAATTAAACCTGGTTTTTTTTATAGCTAGCTCTAATATGTATAATAATTGCATCAAATTCAATAACATTGACAACGATGTGTGAAAAAAACAGAAATTGAAGCAATGTAAGTCATTTGTTAAAATCAATCTGGAAATATGATCGAACATCAAGAAGCTTTGAGTCAACAACATTTCTAACTAAACTTATAGATAGAACTATTCAAATCAAATTTATACATTTTATGTTAAGTTATATGTACCATAAATTACGGGAAACATATCATTGTTTATGATTCTCTTAACTTTATAACTAAAGTAATCTTAATGTGATCATTGCAGTGTAATCTATATATCAATTAGGAAATCTTTGAAACTGTCAACCTAAACATACGACACAAATGCATTATAATATTGTAGAGTTCAATCGTGAATAAACCAATATCTTTATAAGACTGAAATGGATATATACGTCAAAGGCTGACAAACTCATTTTAATAAACAAGAACTAAAAAATGCGTATACTTACACATATACTAGTGTAGCAAAATGACAATTCGTAATAAAATGTGCAGTAATAAATTTAAAGTATTGCAATTATCCTATAAAAGTGTGTACGAATATCAGGAAAACTGGAAACTCTAGTAAATAAAGGTCGAACTCAATTGCAATGAACGTCATTCAAACTCATAACTTCAATGTTGATAGTCAAGTTATACAGACAACGAGTTACGTAGAAAACGCAACGACCATTACATGCATTGCTTTTGCTAAAATTTTGTGTAATATGAAACCAGAGAAGCAATTGTAAATACAATGTTTATTAAAATAAGAAGGAATGAACAATCAGCGTGGGACCAAATGACGTAGACACAACTTTTTATTTCAGACAATGACAGCGTCTCGTCTGTTCATGAATATCTATTCAAAGAGACGATTCTAATATCGATGATTTCAAAAGTCCATATAATAATAACATGAATATTCTCTATTGCAAAATTATACTCAAGGGTCTAGCAATACACACAAACAATGGTACAATTACATACAAAAAAATGCAATACAATTTTAAACATTAAAAATATTACAACAAAAGAGTTCAAGTGTAAAAGAGAGGTAATAAAACAACCATAAGTTTGTCTGACAAGGGTCCGGCCCCTTTAGTTCTCAAGACTGCTTAATGAAGACTCCAATATGACAAACAAGTTCTAGTGTGTTCTTTAGAATTTGTTTTAGCTTATTAAATGCATCAACATGTTGAAATAATGGCACATAGTCTTTTAGATTAGCAAAACATATGGAACGCAATGCAATGTATGGTAATGTCACAATACAAAAAGAAATGAAATTCGTCATCTATGAATATACATTTTTTTATAATTTTTGGCTCTTGAATTAAACAAAGAAAACATTTACTAGCAATAAAAATTATATTACTCACCTGCACAAAAGCTATAATTTAAAGCAATGAATAAACAATTACATCAACTAGCTGTTAACAACTAAAAACGAACGAAAAATATTCATACTTACAAAATTCTGCTGAAGTTTATCAGCCTCATCGTGGCTTTCTTTAAGATAAGTTGTCAAGTCATTGTATGTTTCTTTACGATCTAGATTTTGATTAGATCCTTCTATAGAAACAGAACCAACTTTACCAAGAGAACAGCAGAGCCCCATTATTTACTCCTAAAATTAGATATAGTAAATCAGCGGTTAATTTAGTAAATAATAACTTAAATTTCATAAAATATCAGACTGAAAATAAGTCATATTAATGCCGTGTTTTCTATCTTTAGCTTTGTTTTCGTCGCGTAATCTTCAACCAGTTAGCGTACTGTAACCTTTTGAAATAAGTAAAATTAACAAGTTGGTTGCATTGTTTGCACCTGTCCTAGGTCAGGAACCTGGCGGTCTGTGGTTGTCGTTTGTTGATGTGCTTCACAAGTGTTTTTCGTTTCTCGTTTTTGTAAAGAACGGACCGTTGGTTTTTCTGTCTGAATGGTTTTACAGTCTTATAATTTCTGGCCTTTTATAGCTTAATATTCGGTAAAAAGTAAAATCACAAAAATACTGACCTCCGAGGAAAATTCAAAAAGGAAAGTCCCCAATCAGTGGCAAAAACAAAAGTTCAAACACACCAAACGAATGGATATCAACTGTCATATTCCTGACTTGGTACAGGCATTTTCTTATGTAAAAATTGGTGGACTGAACCTGGTTCTATATCTAGCTTAACCTCTCACTTGTATGACAGTTGCATCAAATTCCATTATATTGTCACCGATGCGTGAACAAAATAAACATACACAATAGGTAAAAAATGTCCACATTAGGGGTACCACAGTTAACATTGTGTTATTATGTTAATCACTATAAAAACAACAAATATAACGAAGAAGCACAAAAAGGCATACATGAAATTTAACATCCTCATTTTGCATACATTATACGATCTTATTTATCTATGTAAAATGTAAAAATAAAGGTAGACATGAAATAATTTTGTCGTTCAAAGTATGACGGGATACTTAAATACAGTCACGTAAAATAGATATAACAAAAAACAGACTTAACAGTAAAATTAATAATGATAAATAAAATAATAGTGTGGTTCAAAGTATGACAAGATACATAGGTACAGAGTCACATCATAAAACAATTTGCGAGTCACGGATCCGTGTTTAAGGCCGTACATTGACCTATAATGATGACTTGGATTGAGAGTTGTCTCATTGGCACTGACATCACATCTTTCTTTATCTAAATTCATAGTTATTGACCGAACCACATTTCTATTTTCAGTTTATTTTTCAAATATTAAACTATATTATTCATAAGTAACTAAAGTGACCCAATTCGAAGTCAGTCAAATTTTGAAAAAAATATATGGGGTTTTCTAATTGTTAAATCCAGTGCCGTGACTAATAATTGCTTATATCCACGTCATATGACTATCTAAGATTGTTTGAAGTTTTTAATATATTCATGGATTAGAGATTATCAATAACCGTGGATAATTCTGTTTGAAAAATTCTTATTCATGGTTGAAAGCGGTATGTTGACCTATAGTTGTGAACTATTATCATTTTTGGTCTTTTATGATGAGTGGTCTCATTGACAATCATACCACATCTTTTATTTTTAACCGTCTGTAAATCGAGAGAAACCATATACATTAACTACAACTGTTAAGAACTAACGGTTGTAGTTAATGTATATGGTTTCTGTCGATGTTAATTAAAAAGATTTAATTGCAAAATGCATATATATTTAAAGTTGAAATACATATTTATACACGTAAAAAATGAAAATACTAGTAACACTTAATAAGTTCTTTGAGACCGTAGCGTATTCCTGAATTTACCTTCATCAGGATCGCAAAAAGCCATACATTTAAAAGCAGTAGATGAGCAGAAAGACACGAAGAGATACTTGACCAAAACGGAAATGAGGTAATATCCTAACCCATTTAAGATAACACTTTGAGCGAGGGAGCTAGAACCTAAGATTGTCGATACTTTCTTCGATTTATAAAGCAACAATTTCCGTAATGTTTATTATACATTGTGTTAATATATTTCATTGAATCGGGGGGTGTTGCAATATATATTTATTTATAAAAAGGGATTTAGATGTTAATGTACAATATTTGTCACCCGTCGATTGTCGATTGTCGATTGAATAATTTCTTACTTACACTATTTAGCTCGAAATCCGATAAAGTATAATTTGTCTAATTTGGGTTGTGTCTTTATATAGTGAACGGGACGGGTATCCCTAACGTGAAACAAACAAATACAGTCTTTTGTTTAACATGGGTATTTAAATATACATATTTTTTTTACACACTGCTGATCAATTACAATTAAGGGTAGAATCGTCGAATACAAAACTATATTTATAGGAAACACAATACTACACTTAATTTGAATTAATATCAACGTACACGGATGATGTATATAAAACACTAATGTATAGATCTTTATAAACCCGTTCATGCATTTTGAATTACTATTCAAAAAAAAATATCTATCGCTAAGATACATGGAACAATGCCATCTCATACAGGATCTTATTTGTATAGTTATTGTTCCTTGAACTTATCATCCCGGTGAAGGTCATGAAGTTACGATTCTGTATTTACTTAACGATTATCGTGAACGACTAATTAGATACGCCCACTTAAAAACGGGGGTCAGAAATAGGATCGGACTAAACCGACTTTCAAAATACTTCAAGTCACAATTTAAAAGCATTGACGGAATTCGAGTAAAAATTCAAAACTGATAACAAAAATTGAGCCAGTATGAATTTATTAACAAAGAAAATGGCATATCTCAGTTACCTATAGTAACCGTTATTGCCAGTAATTTTATTTCGTTTTGTTTTGGACTTCTTTCCATGGAATGAATGGGTCAGAAGCTTAACTAAGGATTTTGCTCATGGTTCAACTTTATTCTAAGAAATTGAAAACAAAACGTTTTATAATTCTATGCGTCCGAAGCGCATTAATTTTCTGGATTTACCTTCATCAGGAACGTTCAAAGCCATATATTTAAAAGTAAGACATGCATACGTTGTATCTAGTCAACGCTCCATTTAATTTAAGTGTCATTTTAAAAATGTTAATATGTGTTGCTCATGTTGCTGGTAAACCCATTTTGCATCTTGTCATGAGTGTGCATGACATTTTTTCCTCCACTGAATGTTTAAAGAGCAATCTATTACTCATCTTGATTAAGGTGGTACCTAACACTGCAGGGAGATAACTCTGTAAAGTCAGCTAAACGTTTTAATTACGTTGTGTTGTAAAAGGAGTATTAAGCTTTTCAATGATCAAAATAAGTGTTTATCAAACTGCTATATAACCAGTGTAATTTTTCTGATAAAACAGTTGGTTCCAATCTTTTGATTTTTTTATATTTTTGTCAAAGGGTCAAAGTAGAATGAAATTCAAACAGTGTGGCTGTGGCCATTGATTGACACATTAAATTCATCCATTGACTGGGACAATTTAGGTGAACGTTTGTATGTAACGACCACTGCTCACTGTGTACTTTTTACAGACACTTAAACTATGGGGTCACCAAAGGTTCTCAACACCTTAATAAAGTTATTCGAAAAATTAATCGGAAATAACACGATGTTTGATTTATACCAATTATATAAATCAAAACATAAAGGTTATTCCTGATTAATTTTTCGAATTATTTTATAATTTAATTAAAGGCGTTAAGAAACCTTTGGTGACCCCACAGTTAAAATGTCTATCGTAGGTACGTCGTTAACAGTGGGCGTTACAGACAAACGTTCACGTAAATTGTCCCAGTCAATGGATGAATTTAATGTGTCAATCAATGGCCAAAGCCACACTGTTTTGAATTTCATTCTAAATCCTTTGTCAAAATTTAAAAAAAATTAAACGAGCCAAATTAATTTTAGTTAAAGTGTTGGGTACCACCTGAAGTGATGTGTAATAAGTAGTTTTCAGTGTACAATTGTCTGAAATAGATTTCACAACATCCGTTTTTTATTTGGAGGTCTTTTGATTATATAATTAGAGTTATCATTGAACTTTTACATATTTAAACCAAGTCGAATTAAGCAGAAATTGACAGACGTCAGTTAGTTTTGTTGTCGTTATTTACTAAAATTGATAATTTTGATATTACGCTATTTAATTGATATACATTTGTCTAAGTCGATTAAAGAGGTAAATAAACTCATCGTAGATACCAGGACTAAATTTTGTATATACGCCAGACGCGCGTTTCGTCTACAAAAGACTCATCAGTGACGCTCGAAATCAAATAGTTTAAAAAGGCCAAATAAAGTACGAAGGTGAAGAGCATTAAGGACCGAAATTGCTAAATGTTTTGCCAAATACAGCTAAGGTTATCTATACCTGAGGTAGAAAAGCCTTAGTATTTCAAAAATTCTTAATTATGTGAACAGTAAATTTATAAATATAACCATTTCAATGATAATTCATGTCAGCACACAAAAGTGCTGACTACTGGGCTGGTGATACCCTTGGGGAAATAAACCTTTTTAAACGTCATATATCTACGTCATTGACAGTACTTAGTAATGTTATTATGTGAATGAGGGTCCTCTGTAATATGGGCTGCATGTGACAATCAAGTTTAAAACTTCAATTGTGTTTTGGACAACACCAGACATCACATGAACTGTCAAGAACAAATGCATGTATAACCGAAAACGACTTAAGATCAATTAAAAATACAACAAAACCAAGACAAGAAAAACCTCATTGAGTTAGTTGCAATAGTTGCAAGTACCGCTTACATATTTAATACTATTTTCTCTGAGGTAGTACACACCTTGGTTAAGGGGCAGCTGAGGACCGCGTCCGGGTGCGGTATTTCCTCTCTGTGTTGAATACCCAGTGTTGGACTTCGGCTGTTGTCTGCTCTTTGGTCGGGTTGTTGTCTCTTTGACATATTCCCCTGCTATTGTAAGGAGGCATAAGATATCAATTAAAGTCAATTAAATCGCATGTCACGATAATAAAAACAAACGCAACATACAGACCTGATTGAAAAATAATATTTGCCCCAGGCGCTCATTTTGTCTACAAGAGACTCATCAGTGACGATCGAGTGAAAAAGGCAACATAAAGTTCGAAATTGTTCCAACTTTTTTCATCAGAGCTTCGCTGATTGGTCTTGTGTGGACGAAACGCGCGTCTGCCGTATTAAATTTTAAACCTTGCATTTGTTTTAGCTATTATTCGTGTGTTTCTCTGTCCTATATGTTCCCCCATTTATTTGCATTGTACTCCTATCATGCTATGTTGACATTTTAATGTTATATTTAACATTGCCATAAAAGTGGGAGGTTTTGCATGCCACAAAATTAGGTTCAACCAACCATTTTTTTTTTTAAAATGTCCTGTACCAAGTCTGGAAAATGGCCATATTATAGTTCATTTCTGTGTGTGTTACATTTTAATGATGTGTTTCTGTTGTGGCGTAGTTCTCCTCTTATATTTGATGTGCTTCCATCAGTTTTAGTTTGTAACCCAGATTAGTTTTTTTCTCAATCGACTTATTAACTTCGAACAGCGATATACTACTGTTACATTTAATCAAGTGCTTTCAAATTAGGCTGATATAACATGTATCAAGACATAGGGCTCATCAGGGGTGTGCTATGAGAAATGCAATATTATAATCTTTAGCAGCCTCTGAAATATGATATTCACCGAGGTAAAAGTGACTCTTTGTCATATCTCATGGGTTTTATGAATCTTTGTATCAACTGAAAATAAAAGCGAACAATTGCTTTATTATATTACTTTTTATCTAGAGCCCTGCTTTTTATTTTTCTAGTTTTGTTCAAGATACTTTTAAAAATGTTCCGTTTGTAAACTATATATATCTCGTCTGCTTTGCGTTTGTTCATTTTTCTAAGTTGTAATATTCAATAAAGTTGACTTTGCAAAATACACAAAAAACAAGATAAAAATTAAAAGCGAGAACTTACGCGACATCATAAACATAAGTCATTGACTTTACCTTGGAATAACTATATGAAGGTACACAGACGCTGTAACAAATAATTAAATTACCTCTTGTGATTTTTCCGCGTTGAATATAATGTTTTATCACATTGGATTTTCTACGGTTTTAAACAATGAGGACACAGTAATTTTATAGTCATATAATACATTTGTATATTGATAATTAAAGTGACAATGAACAGTCTTTTGTATCTGCGAACATAAATGTGTTAGTTTTATATATTTTTCGAAATGGTAATTTGCCAATAACTGTGAACATTTCTAAAGAATGTGACTCGATTAAAATTCACAAAGAAAAAAGACAAAAAAGGTTTTTGAAACCAATGAGATTTTTTCAATACGTGCATTTTTATTTTTTCAGTTAGAGATTGACTTTTAGTTGCATTGAGTGACCACTGACATGTTCATGTTGTTAAGTCTTTAGTTTTCTATGTTTTGTTATGTGTACTAGTATTTTGTTTGTTTGTCTTTTTCATTTTTAGCAAGCGTTTTCAGTTTATTTTCTAGATGTTTGTCAAGATTTTTTTTATATGAGTGTGGCTGTCCTTCTGGTATCTTTCGCCCCTCATTTACTCTAATCACATTCTGTATGTGCCCAACTATATACAGGAACGTGTAATTCAGGAGATGATGTTGATGCTGTAAATCAATTCTTTTTATTATTTGTACATTAATCATCGGATTTTAATGAGACTGTTTGTAATGTTATTCAAGGTCGTTTTGAAACTTACTTTGTGGTGTAGGTTTGCCGTACTATGACCTTCTGTTGCTATTGTCATACAAAGAATTGTTTCACTGCAGTTATAACACAATGTTTTAGTTATCAAAGGTACCAGGATTATAGTTAAATACGGGCGTGTCGTCTTGAAAAGATTGATCAGTGACGCTTAGATGTAAATAGTTATGAAGTACAAAATTGAAGATCGTTGAGGACAAAAAATTCCAAAAAAGTTGTGTCAAATTCAGCTAAGGTATGTGAATCAAAGTCACATGCATTAGTGAAAACAATAACATACCTTGGTTAATTATTTGAAGCAATGTATTGCCTTTTAATATTAATAAGAAATTTAGTAAGTTATGTTATAAAAAAACGAAAAACTATTTCGAATTCAGTTTGGGCTCATATGGTATGGATTACAAACACATTTCCTATTTAAACAACTTGCTTCTTGTTTTAATTTGTGGTCTTTGAATCTAAGAGTTCCTGTAACGTTCATATATGATGGGTGTTTTTAATTTTATTTTGGTAGGCACATAAATATGAATACACGTTGAACTATATAACATACTTTCATTATATTTAATTCTTTCTTTTTCATTTTCACATCTCTAATTCTTTTAGTTGGCTTACATAGTAGTCTCTTATGATATAATAAATATAAGGAGTGACAATGAGATGACTTTTACTCCTAGTATAAATTTATTAAAGAAAAAACTATTGAAGGTTAAAGTACTGTCTTAAATAGAAATGTGTTATCGAAAGGTTCGAAATATCGTGAGCCTAAATCCATCAATTGGAAATACAACTTTAGAATTTTGATTGATTCAGTCGAGGATTATGTCAGGCAATAGGCTAAGCGTGAGAAGGAAGATGTAGACACTCCATCCGAATGGATTAAGGTAGTGAGGTCTTCAAAACAAATCAGAATTAAGAAACTGAATGGGTTCATCAATGCCAATGCTACGTCAATCTTGAAAGACCCAAATGTTGTTAAACACCTATCCGACCTCCATGATAAATATGTTGTTGTTCCCGCAGACTAAGCCCCAAATAACATCGTTTTTGTCTGTAAAAGTCATTACATTAATTGCTTGATAAACGAATTAGGTATAGACAATTCACTTGGAAACTCAATATATCACGACACTTACCAAAGAGGAAATCCTGGATAATCATAGATCTGTTCTTCGTTCCTTTGGTATTTCAACCAAAAATGAAGAACTGGATCTTCCATCACTGTATTGGATACCTAAACTACATAAGTGTCCTTACAAACAACGGTATATTGCTAGGTCTTCCAAGTGCTCCACGAAACCTCTTTCTAAATTTTTAAAATCTATTTTATCAGCAATCAAAGACGGGCTTCAAAGTTATTGTGAAACTGCCTATTCTAGAGTTGGCGTGAATCAGATGTGGTACTTAAAAATTCCAAAGATCTTTTAGAGTACATACAATCTAACTCTCTTTCATCTTGTAACAGTATTAAAACATTTGACTTTTCTACTCTTTACACAAGTATTCCACATTCCAAACTAAAAGACAAATTAAAAGAGTTTGTATTACTTTGCTTCATAAAAAAGAATGGCCAACGTAGATACAAGTATCTGGTCTTAGGGAGGGATAAATCCTACTTTGTAAAGAATCATTCTGAGTCAAACAAAAAGTTCTCTGAAACCGATATTATCAAGATGCTTGATTTCTTGATTGATAACATATGTGATACGTTCGGAAGACGTGTTTTTCAACAAACTGTCGGCATCCCAATGAGAGCACACTGTGCGTCTCTTCTTGCCGATTTGTTTCTTGATTATTATGACGCTGACTTCATGCAGGAACTTCTTAGGAAGAAAGATAAGAAGTTAGCAATATCCTTTAACTCTACTTTCCGCTATATAGATGACGTTCTTTCACTAAACAATTCAAAATTTGGTGACTATGTGGAACGCATCTATCCCATCGAATTGGAGATAAAGGATACTACAGATACAATTATGTCGGCTTCAGATCTTGACATACATCTAGAAATTGACAATGAGGGTCGGTTGAAGACAAAACTTTACGACAAAAGAGATGATTTCAGCTTTCTAATTGTGATCTTTCCATTTCTAAGTAGCAACATTCCAGCAGCACCTGCATACGGGGTAAATATCTCCCAATCGATACGATATTCCCGTGCTTGCATCTCCTATCATGATTTTCTTGATAGAGGGCTACTTCTTACAAGGAAGCAATTAAACCAAGAGTTTCAAATGGTGAAGTTGAAATCAATCCTTCGTAAATTTTACAGACGCCATCACGAGTTGGTTGATCGTTATGGAATAACCGTTTTACAAATGATATCGGATATGTTCCTTACGTCGTAAATACAATCCCCTTCCCTTTCATGAATGTGACCTATCGAATTAGACTATTTACCGGATTTGTAATCACATAAGCAACACGACGGATGCCACATGTGGAGCAGGATCTGCTTACCCTTCCGGAGCACCTGAGATCACCCCTAGGTTTTGGTGGGGTTCGTGTTGTTTCTTCTTTAGTTTTCTATGTTGTGTCATGCGTACTTTTGATTTTCTGTTTGTCTTTTTCAAGTAGCCATGGCGTTGTCAGTTTTTTTAGATTTATAAGTTTGACTGTCCCTTTGGTATCTTTCGTCCCTCTTTTAAACACGGCATCTTGGCTCATACCGAATCACAAGCTACAAATGACTAGTGTTAAACCATTCAATCGGGAAACCACACGGTTTAATTTACATAAATACGAAACATTTATAAAGTACATCAACAAACGACAACTAATGAACATCAGATTTCCAACTGAATAAAGGTGCAAAAAAAAATGCAGCTAAAACAATAGTATAACATCACAACATAGAAAGATACACTATACAATATCAATTGAAATAGCGTAACTCAACCAAGAGACATATTAACACAAGTAAACAAACAATAAACCGTTAAATTTGATCTATCAAATGAACATAATTTTGTTGTTGTGTATTCAGCATAAAAGGAAAACGAAAATATTTTTTACAAAATAAATAATTTTGTTGTCTACAGTACTAGAACAGAAGTGAAAATGTGTAGTCATACTAAACTCAAAACTGGTATATATCAAAAATTTTGAGACGAGATATAACTAAATAAGTAAACATTAAATTACAAAAAAGCATTTAAATCGTATCAACAGGTCAAATTAACAAGGATGTACGATTTGAGCTCGAGGGTACTCGCAGTTACTGAAAGCTAGTTAAAAGCCAAAAACAATTAACACAATAAAAAAAATGCCTTAGGAACTAAAATCAACTAAAACATATCCAAGGAAGATAATAGTTTAACGTAATGGACAGGCAAAGAAAATAAATTTAACTTGTGGTGTTTCGTGGTCTTTGAGTCTTAGAATTGCTGTTCTGTTCATATATGTTCTTTGATTTTTTCGACAGGTACATATATATGAATAAATGTATAACATTTGTATTAGACTTTCATTATGTTTATTTTTTTAATTTCCATAAAACCTGTCGATAATTCGTTTGCATGGCTTATGTAGAGGTGTTTAAAGATACAAACATATATTAGAAATGTTATCGCGTTCTGTTTTCAGTATCAAAGTACATGTAAAAAGCAATCTAAAAGTCTCTGTTTGCTCATCATAGGGGTCCTCAATTGGTCTCTCTGTTTCACTTTCTTCTGTAATTTGCGCCTTGTTTATTTCATTATCTAATTGCCGAATTCCAGTATTAATCATCTGTAGAAAATCTGTGTCTAATTTAGAGACAAGCGCCTTTAAATCTGCTTGTTGATCGGAACTGACTTTGACGTCTTTTAGCCTGTGTAACACACTTGTTATTATCTTTCTAGAACGTTTGTACCAATATCTGTCCTGTTAATTAGAGTAACATGAATTAACCTGTCTATTTAAAATAACAAATGCTGTATTTTTATTCTTTTTTAATCTAAAAACCTTTCATTTAATGCATGCAAATATTATCTTCAAACAACTAAGTATCATTCTTCTTTGTGGTTAAAACTTACTCCTAGGCCAGGTAAACAAATATAAAGCACTCAATAATTTATACATAGTTCATACATTTTATTTTTGAGTATAACCAACACTTCCATTTTTTTCAGATTGGAGTTTTTTTTATAATGTGTACCTGTATGGTTGCAACTATTCGGATTCAATAAATGTATCGAAGGAAAATTTACTTATAAATGTTTTATTCGAGCATCACTGAAGAGTTTTTTGTAGACAAAACTCGTGTTAAAATGATGATTTTATCTACATGTGTAAGTAGTGTCACAAGGGGGATTATACACCATAAATTAAGCATAAAAAATCAAACTTAAAATATAAAATTTAAATGCATATATTTTCAATTAGAGTAGAAACAAAATACGGCTTTCGTTAACATTGACAGAGATACCTTAAAGGGATCTAATTATAGAGTAAATACAATTGACAACATGGATCCAATATGAAATGTTTTCTTAAAAGATAACGAGAAGTATCATGAGGATAAAGATACTACCCCAACTTCCTCAAAACCAACAATGTTGCAACAATACTAAATTGAAGATATAGATGAAAGAACTAAAATGTGTCAGAACTGTAGTACAGAGGCGCTTCAAAACATTTAGAATGCTACTGCCCCAGGATTTCAGGCTTGTGGTGCACTATTAACAAGACAAAAGGGTCCGTTTTGTAAGAGTAAACCAGGAAGAGATGGACACTGCTGGCGAACCAACAAAAAAATTAACCCAAAAGGAGGATGATAACAAAACTCTAATAAGGGGAAATAGTTGTAAAAGAGACTATGAAAAGCTTCGACAAACTGCAAAATTGAGGGTTTAAAAAAGTGAAAATTGTAAAATAAATATACGACAAAACTACCCATAAATATATTCGCGTAAAAGGAACTAAAGACTATAGCAAAAAAACAACAACAGGGAATTACCAACTATTATCGAAATGGAGCTGAATTGATTAAACAGATATCAAAAATGCCTCCACGGATAACAAAATTCAAATTTGTAACAAGCAAGTTGCATTAACAGATGTATTTAACACAATTGCTATAAAACCACTTAAACATTAGGATTTGAAAATGTTTTATTCGAATAAGTCAAGACACCATTTTTAATAATGTTGAAAGTACCCTCACCCAATAGAAATCATAAAAGGTGAAAATAGCATAAACAGTAGACTAGTTAAATCAAGTCCTACAACCGGAGATAATATTTATGTACATCAAACTTTTAGATCATATCAGGTTCAATCACCAGACCTTAATTTTGAGAATTTACTTACGGTAGAGAAAGTTACAGAAAATTTAGCAAAATATGTCCTAGAATATAGTCGATTGACATTTTGAAAAATTGATGAATTAGAAAATCATATAAATAAGTTTAAACGACGTGCCGTTAGCTCATTTATACCAACTAAAATAGCAGTAGCCAAAACGAAGGCAATTGTAAATGTTAAGAATGAAGACAATTAGTGCTTCCAGTGGGCGTTACTGTCAGCCCCACATGAAAATAAAGATGATAAAAAACGCTTACCGACTAAACCAATATGAAAAGAGTATAAAAAATAAAAAACTTCAGCTTAATTTTGATGATATTACGTTTCCAGTATCGCTTAAGGCTATTGATAAATTTGGGTGACAAAATTAAAACTTAAATATTAATGTTTTTGAGTTTGATGGTACATGTGAAAACAGATGAAGATGGAGAAGAAAATTTTTCAAATATCTCCGTTTAGAATTTTTAAGAATATTGGCAAACAACTTTTGGATTGTGAGCCTTTCACGCCTTCTAGCTTCTCAAGTGACAGGGTACAAAGAATCAGTATATTTTTGCCGTAGATGTTTGTGCAACTATTCTAGCCAAGCTATTTTAGCAAACCACATGGAATACTGCTTTAAGAAAAAGCAAGCTCCAAATAAAATGCTAAAAGAAGATACCGTTTTAGTTTGAACAACTACCAACGCCAAATGAGGTTGCCATTTTTAATTCATGCAGATTTAAAGTGCTTTACTGGAAAATAGCCACTTGCCAGCCAGATCCATCACGAGCTTACACTAATAGTTATCAAAGGTACCAGGATTATAATTTAGTACACCAGACGCGCGTTTCGTCTACATTAGACTCATCAGTGACGCTCATATCAAAATATTTATAAATCCAAACACGTACAAAGTTGAGGAGCAGTGAGGATTCAAAATTCCAAAAAGTTGTGCCAAATACGGCTAAGGTAATCTATGTCTGGGATAAGAAAATCCTTAGTTTTTCAAAAAATTCATAGTTTTGTAACAGGAAATTTATTAAAAAGACCACATTATTGATATTCATGTCAACACCGAAGTGTTGACTACTGGGCTGGTGATACCCTCGGGGACGAAACGTCCACCAGCAGTGGCATCGACCCAGTGGTGTAAATAGTTATCAAAGGTACCAGGATTATAATTTAGTACGCCAGACGCGCGTTTCGTCTACATTAGACTCATCAGTGACGCTCATATCAAAATATTTATAAAGCCAAACACGTACAAAGTTGAAGAGCAGTGAGGATCCAAAATTCCAAAAAGTTGTGCCAAATACGGCTAAGGTAATCTATGGATAAGAAAATCCTTAGTTTTTCAAAAAATTCATAGTTTTGTAACAGGAAATTTATTAAAAAGACCACATTATTGATATTCATGTCAACACCGAAGTGTTGACTACTGGAAGGGATACCAAATGCACCAACCATCTGGATTTTGCTACCGCACAAAATATACCCACGATTACAACGATTCAGTTGTTTACTGTGGAAAATATGTTGCTAACATATATATTTGTTTGGAGTAAAAAAAAAAGGAAATTGATGAAATTGCTATAATTTATGAAACCAAAATGGCAATGGTGATGACGAAAAAAGATGAAGATAATTTTGCTGCAAGCACACTTTGTCACATTTGTGGTAATATTTTAGGTTTTAATAAGGTTCGAGATCCCAATCATCTTACTGGTACTTATCGGGGTACAGCTCACAGTGAGTGCAATTTAGCGTTTACACTACCCAAGTCGGTTCCCATTGTATTTAATAATCTAAGTCGGTACGACGCCCATTTATTTGTGAAAGAATTAGTAGTTAGGTAATGAAAGATTAATTGTGTTTTAACACTTGTGAAAAATATATTAGTTTTTCTACGAAGATTGGGAATATATTATTGAGATGAAGTTTATTGATCCCAACCGATTTTTATTTGCCTCTGTCGAAAATTTGACAAAGAATCTTACCAAGGACAAAAAGCAACGCAAAAGTGTTTTGAGAATAACACTGAACTAATGCTTAGAAAGGGAGTATATCCTTATGATCATATAGATAGTCATACCAAGCTTTAAGAAACACAGCTACCATTCAAGGAAACATTTTACAACAAACTTAGCTGTGAACATATTTCTGATAAGGATTACGATCACGCTCAGCTAGTGCTTAAGGGCATAGGATACAGTTTTGATCCTGTTTTTGCATTTTGATAAAAAAAATCCATATAGGGGTAAATTCAGTAAATAAATATACGTCATCAGGGACCGCCCATTTAGGGGAGAGCTTTCTGTATAGCACTGAAGTTATATGGTCTTCTGATTGGCAGATAATGTTTGTAATAAATATTTTTTGGTAGATGGATCAAAACTAGAGTTGAAAAAAAATAAAAAATGAATGCTGAATGTACTAATTTTTTTCCCTTCAGGGTTGAAAAGTAATGGGGGTCAGTATGGGAATTCAGTGCGAATCTACATTGTTTGTAAACAAGGCCATGTGAATGCCCAAAAATGCCGCATGACCCCATGTTTTTATTGTTGCAAAAGATAGGGCTACATTTGTACTTTCATGAATGATATATGAAAGATTTTAATTTCTAAAGGTAAATCAGGTATAAATTTATTTCCACACATAGATTAGCATTAAAGTCAATGGGAGATTTTTTACTGAATTTACCCCTATAGGAAAAAATGCACTTTTTCACTGTACTTGTCACAGGCCACACAATAATCACAAAACTCATTTCCTGTAAATGTTAATGTAAAAGAAGGATTTTGGAACCATTTAAAGCTGTTTTTTACACAAATTTCTATCTTTAACTGCGGCTATCCAGGATGCACTCAGTGTACAGTGAGAGAAGCATGAAGTATATTGTAAAAATCAGTTTTTGTGTCCAGATTGAAAGAAACAATAGAAATTACACTTGAGAGTTATGATATCAATGAAAGGCATGAATATTCTCCCCATTTACATCACATTTTACACATATTTCTTGTCATAATGTATATAATCATATGAAAAAAATGGATTACTTCCCTTTGACGGAGTGGTTTTTTTTTAGCTGTGTTCCCCATGTTAAGTTGTAGACCAAGTGGTAAATAAGCACTTTTTCTAGTATTTTAACACTGGAATAATCTGACCGCATGAAGGTATTCATTTATTTTTACATAACGCTTTGCGTTTCTTTATTTAAAGAATATACTAGACAAGTTTTCATGATTACAGGTCCTTCATCTATGAAACAAGTGTTGAAATGTTTGTAATTGGATTTTTAAGTTAAATTATTGCTTTTAAATACTCTAAATTGTAACTTCAATCTCCCAAATGTAAATTTTGGTCATACCTAATCTTATTTTTTCATATTTGGCATTTTTTTCTACTTCAGTTCTAGCTGTCTAGTTTTGGCGAAGAACCCATCCTGATGTTGGGGTAACAGGAATTTCTGCAGAGTGATTGTCAATGACATTTTGTGAAATTTACAAGTAATTAAAACACAGATTTAGTATAATGAAACATTATTGTTGTTTTATTTGGTATGAAACTGCTTCAAAAAGCCTTCGAAAAGTCTTTTTGTGGTCTTTTCATGGTATTTAACCAAAAACTTCCATATAAGGAAAAAAACTAGCTAAGAGTACACCAAGACTTTAGTTTCTAGATGTACTTGCAATACTACTCAAAGCAAACACAGAAAACAATTCATATTTATTAAACATAGTATTTTACACCATTCCTTTAAAAACAGTCAATGCCCAACTGTATATACCAAATATACATTGGCCGCAGTATGGGCTGTAGTATAAATTTTGCTCTATCTTTACAAATTTAGCATTTTTGAAGGTTGTATTGAAACTGGAACTTGAAAATTGGATACATTACATGTTTATTACAAAAAAAGATGGAAAAGAAGTAAAGAAGTCTCTTATAGGGGTAAATTCAGTAAATAAATATACGTCATCAGGGACCGCCCATTTAGGGGAGAGCTTTCTGTATAGCACTGAAGTTATATGGTCTTCTGATTGGCAGATAATGTTTGTAATAAATATTTTTTGGTAGATGGATCAAAACTAGAGTTGAAAAAAAATAAAAAATGAATGCTGAATGTACTAATTTTTTTCCCTTCAGGGTTGAAAAGTAATGGGGGTCAGTATGGGAATTCAGTGCGAATCTACATTGTTTGTAAACAAGGCCATGTGAATGCCCAAAAATGCCGCATGACCCCATGTTTTTATTGTTGCAAAAGATAGGGCTACATTTGTACTTTCATGAATGATATATGAAAGATTTTAATTTCTAAAGGTAAATCAGGTATAAATTTATTTCCACACATAGATTAGCATTAAAGTCAATGGGAGATTTTTTACTGAATTTACCCCTATAGACTATTTGTTACCTAACTCAATCAAATATGTAGTGAAAAAATACCTTCATGTGCTACTTTTTGAGTTAAATGAGCTCGAAATTTTGTATATTTGCTCAAAATTCGGATTTGTGGCTGTATTTTCCGTTTCGCAAGAAAGACATAACTTTTTTGCTTTAAAAGATAAAAACAGTTTTTTTTTTGTTAAATCATTTGTAATTTCTGTGTTCTATAAGCATCATTAAAACTTATACATTTTTATTAAAAAATAACTTATATTTATCAAATGCTCATGAATGTACCAAAGAACATCATGTTTTGCTGTATATTTATCAATTTGTTTTTCTCACTATTTACGTTTTCCTCAAAATTGGCACACATAATCTTCTCGTGTAATCAAACCAAATGGCATTTTAAAAAAGAGGGGTCAATGAACTCGTTTTCAAGTTAAATTAGTTTGAATGATAAAAATCAGTCGAAAACTGAATCTTTTCCCGATAAGTCATACTTTGACGTCTCGAAAATAACAATTAAGGTTACTAACGTCATGACCTCCCCTGTAACTGTATCGTATGCCCTTAAGGAATTTGATTGTCGAACAATGCAAAATTATCACAATCTTTACTTGGAAAGTGATGTGGCTTTATTAGAAGATATTTTTGATGATTTTAGGGATGATGGTATAAAAACTCACAAACTTGATCCCGCACACTATTTTACATCCCCATGACTATCTTATGATGCATTGCTAAAATTTACTAGGATTCGATTAGAACTTTGTCTGATCCAGATATGTTTATGATGTTTGAAAAAGCAACTAAGGGAGGTGTATCCATGACATCTCACCGACTTTGAAAGGCCAATCATCCATACATAAGCAATTATGACTCATCACAACCAACTAAGTTTATACCTTACTTAGATGCAAACAATTTATATGGGTGGGTTATGGCACGGTCTTTTCCTACAAGAGGGTTACACCACCGGCTATAGATAAGGAATGTGTAAAAATTAGAAAAGAACGAAATACCCCGAGGTGCTCAAATTAGTTCTTCCCCGCAAGCCTATGTCGAATAAGGAATTAGAAAGAGCCGTCATAGCCCTAGGAATCTCAAGTTTCAGAGGGGTGTTTATGCGAGATACCCTACCACCCAACTGTGGAGTGTGAACACGTTTGCCTCGTGTTCGTGTTGAAAATGTTTGCAACTGGAAAATCGCTTAAAGATGCAATGTTCTCGCTCTTTAAATAAAATTGACAAGTATGGATCCAGTCCAGGAAACCGCGTATCCCATCGGCGGATGCTGCAGAATTTTGATATGAACAACAATCGCATTACAAGCCTAGGATATCCTAAGGATAGCTCGGATGCCATAACAAAACGTTGGGTGACCCAACAGACGATGATGGTATACAAGACAACAATGAGCAATTTCTGTCCACAATTTCGTGGGAACGCGCTCCTTAGACACTGCTTGGAAAGCGTGCCACACCGTTAAACATTTCTTGTTCTTGAGTTGTATTAACCAACCGTATTTGGAGAACATGTCAATAATGATCAGGATAAGTTTGAATCCCTTGTTATCACGAAAAAAAAATGTACTGCTGTTGTTTTTTCTATGGTCGGGTTGTTGTCTCTTTGACACATTCCCCATTTCCATTCTCAATTTATCTCATGTCAACGAGATCAGCAATCCAAGTTTCATCTATTCCACGTACCCTCGCTTGACGCCTCTGAAACTTGCGTCAAAGGGGTTTGTGCAACTCTTCAGATAACTCATCGGTCCAGCGAAATTCTTCTTTTAACACCCAGCCCGAATCGTGCTTTGGTACCGACGATGAGTCTTACGATACTACGTTTCATTTTTTCTTGCATGGTGGAATTTGAAAAAGTATCGAGTTAAGCTAGCATCGTTTTGTCACAGACGGGGATTCGTAAATCGGTATTCTTAGCAGAGGTCTTGGTGATATGCAGCCTGATCGACTCGGTTGGTCGGTTTGGATTTGGCACCACTTTTTGGAATTTCGGGTCCTCAATGCTCTTCAACTTTGTACTTGTTTGGCCTTATAAATGTTTTGATAGGAGAGTCACTGATGTATCTTATGTAGACAAAACGCGCGTCTGGCGTACTAAAGTATAATCCTGGTACTGATGTTTGATGATTTGATACTGAGCAAGCAAAATGAGTAGGGAGACTACTATGTTCGCGGTCCTCACAAAAACGTTGATTGTTTCTATCTGTGCCAAAACTACTTCAAACTACCCCGACATTCGATCCTTGGGAATGCCAACTTTTCTGTCTCTTTCGGCAAGATGCTCATAATCTTGACCATATTCGGCGCTGTAACGATCTTATCCAAGGAACAATTTGACGATCTGTGTAATCGTTGCTGGGACGAGCTCTATGAATTGTCGATCATCGACCTCACGAGCCCCAGGTCGACTGGAAAAGACAAATGCAAATTCGATGAATTCTATGTGGTATGAACAAAACAATGGATCAGGTCGATGATTTCTTTCTGGAGAATAAAGATTTTTTTTCTTTGACACAGAGGAAACATGCAGGGTTTGAGTGGCCCTGCAAATGTAAGTACGAGTAGGACTCAGTCGATATTAGAAGAATGTGTTGGAAGTGTGGTCGCGTGATCCTCCACATGATCTATAGTGGTGAAGATGATTTTGACGCATGCAACTATGGCCGCCAGTATGGTACGGTGGAGCCTTTTTATCAACCCCACCGTCCCATCAAGAATATTCGCGGTTACCAGTATACATACCCATGCCACCCCTGTAAAGATCTATGCCTTAGATACTTCAATCTTGAAAGGAAAAAGGAGGCCGCAGCGATTACGGACGATAAATCTAGATATTGGTAACGGCGTCTGGACCTCCCCCGAGGCGCTTGGGAACGTTGGGAAAAATTCATGTTAGTAATATGCAGCATCGCCCCGACAAGATTGGACTCAGCCAGGACCTTTCCAAAGTGGTCAAGTCTGCGGTTGCGGCTCAGCGAGAGACAGCTTTACAGATCAACAAAACGATAGTACACCTTCTTGTAGCAGTGACAGTCCTCCCTCCTCCACCGCCCGAGTTTGTCGATCCACAGTATTACTCCTTTCGCCGACTACACATTTGGATTGCGATTTGAAAACGATTGTATCTTCATCGGACGCTCACCATTTACGTTTGACGGCGATGATATTTTTGTGGATGGTGTGAGGTACAGAAGAATCCTTGAGCTCTTGGAATTCATGGTGAAAAAAAATCAAGAATCGTTCGATCCTTACCACCTTGACGACAATGTACAGATCCGAAAAGTTCCGATGCCATGTATCAAGGCAATTCTGCCGTCTTGAGAACCCCGAATGCAAATAAGAGTTACAGATGGAAGGAAATTGTGTCCCACATCTACAAGAAGGATAAGTTCGTCAGTGGGCTGCAAACCGTGTTTTGTTCCTTCCAACTTCAAACAGCTTCTCGTTCATTTATAACTGTGTGCCACAGCATACCGAGCAGGAAATAATGGTTTGAGCAACGAAATTGTGTCGATTATCGATGCAATAGAAAATGGTAGACATACCAGCATCGAGAAATATAAGGCGCTTTGTCATAACGTCATTTAAACAATGTTAAATAAATGTTACAAATCAAGAAAGCATACGGTAGTAGAGGACTGTATGACACAATGGCTGGACGCATGTTTACTTCCTCTGCCGCTAAAACCCTAGGAAGTAAGGCCATAAGTGCTGCTACTAATGCAGCCTTGAGAGGTGTTGAAAATGTCACCAACAATATCTGAGTAACTACCACAAGCCGGTACCCAGTTGAACAATACCGGTGTTGAAATCCGAATCAACATCGAATCCCAGGATTTGTCCCTACACACCGCCGAAAGTGATCTTGTGGTGGAAGGTCGACTTTTAAAGAATTTACACAAGATATGCCTATGCCGATTTTGTATCGCTTGCCTATAATGTCATTATGTATCTCAAAGAGCATCAGTTACAGGCTTTCCGGTCAGCAGATCAAACATTAACGACACTGGCATTGTCACCTCTATGCTGGGAATGTTAACCGACACCGACGATTTTTCAAAATCGCAGAATCTCAGTCAACTGTGGTAGAAGGATTATTCCACACAGTTTAACTGGCGCTTAGCTCCAAAGAGTGGTAAAAAAATCTTAGATATATCATGGTTGCCTTCCAAACCGACAAAAGTGGTGACCTAACCATATATTTTCCGTATTCGATCCCTTTCAATTGCGAAATATCCATGTCACCCTGGATAGTCGACTATAATGCAGCATTGAACGAAATTAGGGTCGCCAGAGTGTTCTAAGAGGCCTCCGACTTTAAAAAGAAATTTTACAACATGGACAATCTCCTCGATGGTCGAGGCCGGGAAAAAAAATTAAAAAAAGTAATGGTAGTAATAATCCCTCGATAATCGACTTGAACCCCTTGCTTGTTATCGATGTGAGTCGTTAGTCTGAACGTCTCAAATAATCTACGGTAGGTATTCAGATCTGGTACAAATTCATCCGCAATGCTCTAGTCCACACCGAAGCGTTTGCACTTGTCATTTCCGACAGAATCCTGCAGTTTGAATCCGTTGACACTTTTGCAGCGAATTGTGAAAAACACAGACCCCAAACAAGGATTCTCGTTCATAGTATACGAAAACGATAGCCAAATTATCACGAGCTTCAATCTACCTTTACAACTGAGTGATGAATGAGTGATGAATAGAGGTATGAGAGACCATTGATAAATATTTGGACCCGCTATCAAAAGTCTCACGCCATTATACTCTTTTTCCGCCATAAAAAGTATAACGCTGTAATGCTCTTTTCTCGATGTAAAAGTTTCACGCCGTAATATACTTCTTTCCCGCTATAAAAAGTATCACGCGGTAAAATCGTATCACGCGGTAATACTATTGTACCGCTATAAAAAGTATTATGACGTAATACTTTTTTCCCGCTATAAAAGTGTCACGCCGTAATACTATTTCCCGCTATGAAAAGTCTTACGCCGTTATACTATTTTACCGCTATAAAAAGTCTCAAGCTGTAATAATATTTTCCCATTATAAAATGTGTCACGCCGTAATACTATTTTCTCGTTGAAAAAAAATTGTGATACCACAAGATTTAGACTCTTTTTATAATTGGGGTGGTCCTCAAGACAAAGATATTAATGTATTGTTTCAATCAAAAGTCACCATTCAAGTATACACATGGAAAAAATTATTGCAACACCTTATCGCTGTGGCAATTGCTCGCATTGTTGGTTATTACCATTCCAGAATAAGTCATTTTGAGAATAAAAATCAGGCAACAAACGATGTTATACACCTTCCAATATCAAGAAGACCCCCTTTAACATTTGCTAGGGGAAATCAAGCATAATGAAGGCTGGTTAGAAGTATATCCATCGCAACAATACAATCCAAAAAAGAGAGTGATGGCCATACAAGCGCCCTTAAACAAGTACTGTTCGAAATAGACTCATCGCTACTGGTTACTGTGCGATAAGACCATGTCGGCGACCTTTGCTTACGAATAGACAATAAGTTGCCTGTACCCAATGAAGTGCAAAGCTTGCCAAAGTTCGAAATGAGCATCCTGGAGGAAGATCAATTGTTCCAATAAAATTCTATTTATCTGTCTTGGCTCGATCGTAGCCCGGATTTGACCATATTGTGCATATATGGGACACAATTGGGCGTAAAGTGCGCGTAAGGACACCCCAGTTCAAGCACGTCATGAAATAAACAATGTCCTTCATCAGGAATGGTTGCTGATACCTTACCAACAAATAAGTAAACTTTAGTAGGAATCAGAAGACGTTAAGAGGCGGTTATTCGTTTGAATGGAGGCTGCGCACAAAGTACTAATTCTTTGGCGTATGACGATCAACCATGATGTGTACATTCGTCTTAAGATTCATTTTGAAATGTCTGACATTGTAAAGTTCAACTACAGTAGAAGTTTTTAAGAGCATTTTTTTGTACAAAAAACACTTCATTTTGTTATCCAAATTGTTGCTCGATACATTTTTGGTTCATTTTGATGCCAATGTTATCATAAACGATGTTTCAATATGATTTTACTATTATTTTATTATATTCCATCTAAATTAAGAGGCTGATTTTTCAATTTTTAAAAAATTAAGGTGTTGCAATATTTTTTTCCCATGTTTATATAATACATATATCATGTAACATGCTTGAAAATATCTCTTACTGGTAAGTTAAATTTCAATATTTTCTGATATAGATCAGCAATCTGGTAAAATGTAAAAAGTTTATAAATATAACTAGCAGGATACACAAGTACGTGCTTTATGAAGTAGAGACACACCTCATCCTTATAAATAGCTTCAATTTTTGTTTCAAAACAAAAATAGTTTATCCTTGTCCGAACGTATAGAACAGTTCAATTCGTCTTGTGTGATTGACTTTCTTCTGTAGATTTTTAATTCTAGTAATACAGTCTTTTTCGTTTCGCAAATCAAAAAGAAATTTTGTTAAATTATCATCTTCTTGTTCTACACTTTCCATCAATTTAAGTTTGAACATTTCCCTTTCGTCATGCTTCTATAAAAAAAAAGAAGATGTGGTATGATTGCCAATGAGACACCTGTCAACGAGAGACCAAACTGGCACGGACATTAACAACTATACCGTACCGCCTTCAACAATGAGCAAACCCATACTGCATAGTCAGCTATAAAAGGCCCCGATATTACAATGTAAAACCATTCAAACGAGAAAACTAACGGCCTTATTTATAGAAAAAAAATAAATGAAAATTAAATAAGTAACACATAAACAAACGAAAACCGCTGAATTAGAGGCTCCTGACTTGGGACAAACACATACATTAATAATGTTCATTTTCCCCCCTCTCCTTTTCACATTTCGATATTTTTGCTGATTGCTCAGCAAAGCGCTCGAGTTTTGTCCAGAACTCGTTCAATTCCTGATCGCAAGGATAAACGTTGCATCTGAAGTTTTTGAAATTATTCATTATAATTGTACAAAAATACCTTTCAGTCTTCTCCATTCATTGCTGTATAATCCAAACGAGACTACGCAACAAAGGCAGTTAGCAACACTTCAAAAAGAAAACGACTTAGGGCTCGCGTCTATTGATGTACTGACTATACAATGAGGGCATTGTATAATATATTGTGCGTATCGAATGCGCATGCGCCGTAAAACGACATACATCATTCCGTTTGTTTCACTTCAAACATCGTCAGAAAATGTCGATTTGAAAATATTTTTTTTGTACTCCACCCACCATTTTTTTAAGTTAATTTCTCAAAAGGTCATAAGAAAAGTACTTCTTTTTAGTCTTTTTACTAATTTTAAAACCTGCACTCCTCATTTCTCCGTTAATAATTTTCAAGGTAACAGTTTTACTTCCCCCAAATTTTACAAATTCTACAATTTTATAAAATTACTCCAGTTGTAAGTTCCTTCCATTTCAAATTTTCAAAAGTTCTGATCCTTTCGGTCTATTTCTGAAATTTATTCTTACATGCTTTTGATTTTTAATCCTGTACGCTAACATTGCCTATGTGAAATTTTAAAATTGTTTTTATGTACATTGAACGACAAATATATGTGACGTATAAAATTTTCTGACGCCAGACACGCGAATCAATGAATGTGTTTGTAGATATATGTTTTTGTGTTCTGTTAAATTGTCCCTTTTAAAATTGTTACACGATCATGACTGCTGTACCCATATGTTGACTATTTTTATTTATTGTGTCTGTATAGATCACGCATCATTGTAGATATAACGGAATTTGATGAGACTGTCATCAAAATTAGAGGGTTAGCGCTATAAAACCCGGTTTAATCCACCATTTTCTATATTTGAAAATGCCTGTACCAAGTCAGGAATATGACAGTTCTTGTCATTCGTTTTTGATATGTTTTTTTATTTGATTTTGCGATGGGATTATGGATTTTCCGGATGAATTTTCCTCTAAGTTCAGTATTTTTGTGATTTTACTTTTTACCTTATCCTCAAAGATATTATCATTCATAAAATCTTCATCCATCTTTTCTATAAAAGCCATATTTTTGTTTCTACCCTTAGACTAATTAAAACTCTATTTATATTTACATTTTATATCAGAAGTTTGACTTTCATTCTTAATGTATGCAGAGGTGGTGAAGAATCACCCTTTTCACACTACTTGTATATCTTGAAAATTGAAAAAAAAAGGTCGTTTCATGTTTACTTACCAGTATTTTGTTTTCGCATCCGGCTATTTCCTCTGCCTCTTCGTCTGTCAGTAGTGACATCATTGAGTATTGAGTGACTTTCCTTTTTACATTCTTAATCATCGTTGAATTTTGCATCACTTTTGCTGCCTGATAAATAAACATCACAGTAAGGAAGTGTGCTTCTTACATGTATAACACGTCATAAATGTGAATCTCAATCTATTCAAAATTTTGCTCGATATCATACATTTTTCTGCAATATTCTGTAATTTTAAGACAAAGGTAAGGTCTGAATGACTAAAGAATGTATATCTTAAAAGATGTTTTTAATTATCAAAACTAATATTTAACTACAATCGTCAAAGACTACATTTAAATCCGATTGAGCAACGAGAACCCGACCCGAAATCGTTAATGATATCAGATGCTCACTAGGACAGTGCGATCCGGGTCCACGTGTGACACTATCGTCCAATTCGTTGATGGCAGGATTGAGGAAAACATAGAACCAAAAGCATGATCAGCACAAACACCAACTCAGATGTTTAACAATGGTCAACTAAATGATGTTCACACCGGCAGCGCTTTAGATGTGCTCACTTTAACTTAACTTTGCTCAATAGCTTTAAGGGTATAAGTATCATGATAACAGCCTACAACATGTTAACATAATGTCCATCAGCGATAATATTTTATGAAGATGAAAATAAATTTCATTTGACTGGTATTTGACATGTACAACGTGTCCTGTTTGTTGTGGAATCACCGCCATGAGAGTTATACACTAAACAATAACAAAGGGTACCAAACCTGAAGTGCATGATCGCTTTTTAATTCAACTTTTGTAAGTCTGACAGACACATGTGAACAAGATAAACAGTACGATTGTTTTGTTGTGAATTGATTATAAACCGATTAAATTTATCGTTTTTTAGTTATCCATGCACAAACAGATGAAAGAAGATGTGGTGTTAGTCACCATGGACAATTCTTCGGCATGTCACAATGTGTTAGAACAGTAAACCATTATAGGTCAAAGTACACGGAACCTTGGCTCACACCGAGTTGAAAGCAATAAAGGTCCCAAAACATTTAAACGGGAAAAACAACGGTCTTATCTATATAAAAAATAAAAAAAACGAGAAACACTTATAAACAACATCAACAATACGCAACCTATGAATTACAAGTTCCTGCATAAGGACAGGTGCATACAATTTCAGCGGGTTTAAACGTTTTTACAGGTGCAAACTTCAAATTACATGTGACAACAGCACAACATCACAACCAAGAAATATACATGTAAAGTATCAAATGAAATAGCCTAACTCGATCAAAATGCATATTAACAATGTTAGGAAACGTACACTAAGCAAATAAATTTGATTGTTAACACAATAAAGAGACAATAATTATGTAAAAACGATGTAAACCAAACTTAAATCTGGGACTTGATGAAGTTTAATATAGTTTGAGATTTTACGTTAGCGAGTTGTGTGACGGGCGTATCATGCGCTCATTGTCTAGTTTTTACTTTAAAGCGTTTTGAAGTTTATATTCTTCGGTCTTTGGTTTGATTTGTTGTGAATTAAACGATTTCTGATTTTGCTTTTTAAACCTGATTTGTCGATACTTTACTTATTAGCGTTTATTCATTTCATGAACAACGATACAGAATGTTTACCTTTTATTTCTTGCTTAGAATACAACGTGGACGCATAGCTTTTTAAAGCTTCCGTTCAAATCGATGATTTCACAAGTCTATTCCAATTACCTCATGAAATTGTCAAGTCATGGAAAAAAACTTGTGTCAATCAACTGTAAACTAATGATAATCATTCGTACTTACAAAATTCTGCTGAAGACTATCAGCATAATCAAAGCTTTTACGAAGATAAAGTTTCAAGTGATCATAAATTTCTTTCCGATCATATTTTGGAGAAGGAGATGTTAGGATACACCCCACTTGTGTAGGAGTGTCGACACAGTTTCCCATTTCTTTCGCCTAAAAATAAAAACAATGAATCAATGGTAAAATGCTTTAAATTGTGTTAAAGGTCATACTTTGACCGATAGCAGTTTACTTTTAATAAAGATAATACGTTGTCATATGTGTTACTATTTCTCTGTTTAATGTTTTTTTTCTTATTTGCATAGTACTATGTCAGTTACTTCAGAATAAATATTTCTAAATTAAAACGTTCGTTCTAATCATTATGTAAAATTAGTTTGTAAAACAAGATGTATTCTGGTTGAGCATGCATGAAATTGTCATTTCATAATATTTGCATAATTATCAAAGGTACCAGGATTATAGTTTAGTACGCCAGACGCGCGTTTTAAAGTTAAAGAACATTGAGAATTCAAAATTCAAAAAAAGTTGTGCAAAATACGGTTAAGGTAATCTAGGTCTGGGATAAAGAAGTACTACATCAATACCTTATTAATGGGAATGCCGCTTGGGTTCTGTTACCTCATCCTTTTCATATAATTTTTTAAAAATGTATTCCATTTCATATTTTGCGTAGGTAAAAATATAACCTTTTCCCACATTGTTTGGGTTTCATATGGAGTGTAATGGTCTGTAATGTAAGAGTGCAATACCAAATGTTCAAAAGAGTAACATTGGTTGATAAAAACAGCCGCGAACACCAAGCAAGATGACAGACTAAGAAGTTTTTGGAACTTTATTGTTACAGCAATTTAGTGTACTGAGTTTTCTGTTCTGATAAAGTACTTAGAATTTTACAAAATTTATATTTTCTGACAAATAAAAACTTGATAAAGTTAACGTATTTATAGTGTGTCTATGGAAAAAATTGAAAAATTCATACTGCATTTTTGCACTTTTATTAATAAATATATAATAAAGTAATAATCTTGACTTTGATATAACCCGTGTAAAAATAGTATTTCATCTCTTTTTTTAAATTCTTATTTATTTTTATGCCAAAATTCTAATAAATTTAATTAAAGTTTTCCAAAATCATATTATTAAAAGGGCAAAATTCCGACATGAAAATAAAGTTTTGTATAATCCCTCCTTTCCCCAAAGAAAAACAAATTGTATATAATTATAAGCAACGGAAATAACACTTTATATGAATGTATGCATCCGAACCGTTTTCTGAATATGTCTACCTCAGGAACTGTCAAAGCCACATTTCAAAAATATTTCATCATTTAAATCGTGATTTGTTGCAGTATGTATTTATTTATTTATTTTATACATTTAAAAGGCTATTGACACGATTGTAAATTTCAATATGGTTATCATTGTTATCCACAAATTATTCGCCAAATCAATTTTAACTTTTACTTACAATATTTGGCTAGTCTCCGAAATTATACTAGTAATGTGTGTAATTTCGAATATTTATATAGTAAGCGAGAATAAAAAAAAACATGTGTTTTTATGTCAAAGAATGGATGGGGAGTTTACTAAATATGTGAATTTGAATATTCTGAATGTGTATTTTCCACACTGATAGTTTATTACAAAAGACTCCAATCATCGAATGCACCAAGACTGATATTGGAAACACGACACTTTTTAAATTGATATAAACGCACACGGATGTTGTATATATAGACCTCTGTTTTCATTATGTTGTTTATTTACCTTTAATTGGTGAACTTATTTATTGTTTGACTGTCGTCAGTACACATTATTATCTTCCTGCTGTCAGGGAGTATATTATCTACACAGATTGTTTGTGAAATAGTTATCGTTAGAACGAAACACATGTGACAAAATATAAAAAATGTATGAAAATCATTACCTCGTTAAAATTATCTTTGTAAGTGTTAGGCAGTATTTCGTTATTCTTAAGTTGTTGAATTTGTTAGCATGTACAAATAACGTTATGTCTCGTACATTACTTTACCACCAGCTTATCTCTAATGAAGATGGTAGTCATTTTTTTTTCCATTTATTTTGGTTGTGAGCTATACCCTACTAGTATGATACTTTATGTTTCTCATTGCACACACATTATATTGCCACTTCATTTTAGAAAGATGTGTGTAAAAACGTATTGAATATACTTCGGTTCGCTAGACGCCAGGTTTTGTTTAAAAAATGTTAGACATATAGGTCAATGAATTTGTTCAAATATACAATGTTAAACATAAGCCTTTTAAAGATGACATACTTATACGAATCATCTACTAAAATGTAATATGAATATTGTTTACATTTTTAGTTCAGGACTGAATAGTTAAAATATGCAATACTTTATAATATATTATGTTTGAAAGATATTTGATATATATAACAGTTGCTGTACTTCATTTAATTTTCATTTAAATGGCTATTCGATTTATGGATTCAATAAAGTGTTCATCTTTTTTTGGTAATAAGGTGTATGTCGTTAGCGTGTTTTTTTTTATTCATACGTATATGTCATTGTGTTTTGTTCTATGCAACAATGTTTTTGTAATAATTGTATAAGTATAAATAGAGGCAACAGTAGAATACCGCTGTTCAAAATTTATAAATCGATTGAGAAAAAAACAAATCCCAAGTCTAAAACATTAAAATGTCACACACACAGAAAAATATTATTATATAACAATGGCCATTTTCCTGACTTGGTAGAGGAAATTTGAGGGGGGAAATTGTGGGTTGAACCTGGTTTTGTAGCTAGCAAAACCTCCCGCGTTTATGGCAATGTTAAATATATAATACTAAAATGACAACATTACATAACAGGAACACAATAAAATTAAATGGAAGAACATACATGACAGATAAATACACAAATAAACAAAAACGACAATGCAACACTCACAGAAAAAACAATTTTCCTGACTTGGCACAGGACAATTTTCTGAAGTGAAAAATTGGTTTTGTGGCTAACCAAATCTCCCGATTTTATACCAATGTTAGATATAACATCAAAAGGACAACATTACATGACAGGACTACAATACAAATAAATAGGAGAACACATGGGACAGAGAAACACACAAACAATAGCTATCAAAAGGTAACAGGTTTATAATTTAATACGCTTGACGCGCGATTCGTCTACATAAGACTTATTACTGAAGTCCAGATAAAAAAGTTCGAAAGCCAAAACCAGTACAAAGCTGAAAAGCATTTAGGACCAAAAGTTCCCAAAAGTTGTGCCTAATACGACTAAGCCTTTCTGTCTGGGATTAAAAATATCCTTAGTTTTTAGAATAATTCATACTTTTGCAAACAGTAAATTTTAAAAAAAATGACTATGTTATAGATACACATGGTAACACTCAGTCTGTATACTTTGTTTCTGTAATAATTGTATATCATCGTGTTCTGGTATAATCATATGTCACAGAGTTTTTGTAATAATATTTGTCATTGTTTGTGTGTTTTAAAGATATTTCTAAATTTTATATTCTCATACATGTAATAAGTCAATGTTTATTATAATAAACATAGGTCATCTTCCTTAAAACGTCAAGAAACAAATTCGGAACATTGACAAAAAAGCAAAATGTGAACTACAAAACGTAACTATTAATCATACCCAACAATTTCTATATGTAGAATATATATAGTTAATATGCATGCAAATGAGTATCTCAACGTCTGTTTGACTCTTGCCATACGCTGGTTCAATTCCATAAATATTTTCCTATACCGAAATTGATGTCTTGATTGAAAGGGTACACATACTTCAATAAAATAAGTCTACCTTTATCATGTTTATACAGACCAAGCTATTTTTCATATTTTTATATTTTGAATTGAAAAAGACAAAATGCTCAATATTTATATGAAATGTGACAGTTTGAACATGTATAAAATATATCCCAGTGGTAAAGAATAAGATCACGAAAATACCGAACTATGAGAAAAAATCAAAACAGAAAGTCCCTAATTGCCAATCAAATTAAAGAATTGAAATTTTATTTAAATAAGTTTCCTGTATTTGACAAATCAGCCAACACCTCAATCGAATACACAATTATTTTGTTTGAGGAGACCAACTTGGATTATACATCAATATATATATTTAAGTCAAATAAGAATGCACTTAATTGATTTGTTTACCTATGGGAATTTTAGAACGGATATAAAATTCTAAAATTTTTAATTGCTTTATCTCACGGAATCTATTATGCCAATTGTGTCTGCAATATAATAGGCGTTAATGCATTTAAAACAAGTATGCTGTTTTAAAGATTATTTATAGCTGTTGTCCCTAAGGAATAAAATATTATCGACGATTTGACAACGAACCGGATATTGATAGCATTTATTGATTATGTTGATATCAAAATAAAGGAAGTTTAAGTTAAAGTCGTCAAAATTTACCTTGGTCTTAGAAGCAAGGAACTATAATATAAGTTTGAATAGATTTGTTGAATAGTTTTGACCTGACATATCTGTTAGCTCGACTACTAAGTCAACAAGAAAACCAAGGTCACAGAGAATCTACGATATCGACCAAAAAACTAAATGTAACCGAAAGTCAACCAATTCTGAAAATATTGATAACGAGTGACAACGACAGAAACGTTTTGGTCATTAAAACATTTAAAAAAAACTTACTTTATAACAAACGACAGTAAAAAAAAACAAAATATAGGAAGTGTGAGTGCGAATGAGACAACTCTCCATCCAAATAACAATTTATGAATTTTAAAGTAAACCATTATAGGCCAAAGTACGGTCTTCAACATGGAGCCTTGGCTCACACCAAACAGTAAGCTATAAGGGGTCCCATAAATTACTAGTGTAAAACCATTCGAACGGAGAAACCTAACCTAATCTATACAAAAAAGAAGAACGAAAACACGTTTGAACCAAAATCAACAAACGACAACCACTGAAAATCAGATTTCTGATTTAGGGCAGGTGCAAACTATTGCAGCGGGTTTAAATGTCTTATGTACTGTAACATATGTAATTTAACATATTGAACATGAAAGGCCTGATTTATCATTTTTTACAACGCGGAAAACAAAACAGTATATTAACTTAAAGGTTGTCCCCATAAAAAAATACAGAATATTGTTGTATATAAAATCTTGTCACGAAAGGATTTACATATATTTATTTATCATGAATTAGAAATACATGTATATGTATTCCATTTTCTTATCATTCTTATTAATCTATTTAGAAACATTCGTTGTCATATAAAAAAAGAAAATGTGGTATGATAACCAATGAGACAACCCTCTACAAGAGACCAAAATAACACTGAAATTCACAACTATAGAAAAAAGTAAAATCGCAAAAACACTGAACTCCATAGAAAACTCAAAAAGGAAATTCCCTAATCAAATGTCAAAATCAAAAACTAAAACACACATAACAAATGGATAACAACTGTCATATTTCTGACTGTATATAGGCATGTAGAAAATGGTGAATTGAACCTAGTTTTTTAGCTGGCTGAACCTCTCACTTGTGTCAGAGTCCAACGATGGTCATCGTACGGCATTCGGAATGATAAATATTTAACAAATCAAACGAGAAAACTAATGGTGGTATTATATCAACCATAATGTTTATCGATTATTATCTGTGTTGTGGTCTTTGACGGCACACAAAAAAATTACACGTAGTTACACTTACGTTTAATAATTTCCAGGTTGATATTTATATATGAAGAAGTTTTCTGCTTCCTAATCCTATCTTCAATATGGTTAGATTTTCCTTTGGGTAATCCTTTGATCTGATATTTTGAGGTTTTGGCATACCTCACAAAGGTAATGCATTAAAACATCATTTACTTAAATAAATGAAGGGGTGGGAAATAGATATAGGAAAGACTATATTTTTTCTCATTTTTTTATTCTAAGTATAAGAAAAATATATAAAAAGTATTTTCCTTTTATATAGTGGTGACCTTTTTTTTTAGGTCGATCCCATGCTTAAACCGCAGTCTTTTGTTAGTTGTTGAATATACAAAAAAAAAACATCCGTTTATCAATATGTCAAAGTTAAAATAAAGATAAGTATAAGACTCAAGGTGAAAGTTTCGTCTTATTATATACTATTGATACATTTGGAACTCAATCCTCAACATTTGTTCTTAAATGTCCTGTACCAAGTCAGGAATATGGCAGTTTTTTGCGTTTGTTTTTGCTGCATTTCAGTGTTTCTGTTGTTCCTTTTTTCCTCTTATAACTGATGTGTTTCACCCGGTATTAGTCTTAGTTTGTAACTAGGATTTGTTTTTCTCTCACTCAATTGATGGCCTTTGAACGTCAGTATACTGGTGGTGCCTATACATACATAGTGTTAACGGAAACATTGGATTGATGATTGCGTCTTTATCATTGAAATTTTCAACTCCGTTGATCGTCATGTTTTGACGACTTTTTGGGCCATGATATTTATTTGATGGTATATTGCTGTATTTTTCGTAAAAGTTATTGATCTGCTTCTCTTTTTTATAAGCATTTTATTTTTTTACTGTGCGCATTGGTAAGAAAATATAAAGAGATGGGATTATTTTCAAATGATCTCAAATAAATAAATAAAACTTCTACGTTTATTGGTTAATCTAAAATGATTCGTATTGTTCCCTTTATTTATACAATTCTTTCTATATTAAAGGTATGAATTCGAAATGGTGCAGAATGGATTGTCTTATGAGTTTGAAAGGTGATTTGTTTTAATTCAATTTCGTTACGTATCAATATAACAAATATAACAAAAATAACAAAAAATCCGAATTCCGAGCGGAATCCAAAACGGAAAGATCGTAATCAAATGCCAAAATCAAAAGCTCAAATCCATCAATCGAAAGGATAACAAATGTCAGATATAATGTTGCCAAAGGGAAGAGGCGTATAAAGCCCTCTACAAATGAGTACGCATACAATACAGTAAGCTATAAAATGTTCTAAAACGACAATGTATGAAAACATTTAGAGGAGACATCTAACATACTGTTTTGCACTAAAAATGATTATCAATAAAAAAAAAATACATGCTCTTGGACATGGGCTGAAAAGGCATATGTTTTTCTTCTTCCGGAAACGTTGAGCTATTTCTTTGGCAGTGTCAAATGTTAGTTCATGTATATTATTGATTAAGGTTGAAGATGACTTCGATAATTTTTACAAAGTTGATAAAGCAAAAGTTTCAATCTAGGCAAGTTCTAGTAGACGAAAACATATTGTAAAACAATTTTCACACATTGGCCAATGTTGACCTTTTCTATTTAGTTTACATCTATTATACCCTGTCGGTAAAAACTCATCGTTAACAATGACAGTTCACCCAACAGTAGGAATGCCACACACTCAAAGTTTAATCGTTAAAATCTTATTCTGCTTTTGTAAGTTTTAGGACAGGAAATGCAGGATTGCGTAAAAGCTTGCGTGTGTATGTTCCTTTCAATGTTTTATAGAAAAGGATATCTTTAGATAGATGTATAAAAGAATGGAAATATAACCTCATATTTCGAGATTTTTGAATATATTTATAGATTATCGTTGATCATCTCAACGAGATTGAATTTCTCGCTTGAGCTGGTACAGCGAAAGTGAGAAAAGCAATCGAGTTGAGATGACCAATGATAATCTATTTATCGCTATTTCACCTATGACGACGTTGTCAATTTCATGTCAATTTCGTTAGCAACGCCACGTGCATGCTTAGTTTCTAGTGATAATTTTTCCATCTCAAGCGAGAAGCATGATATGAAAATTATCACAAAAAAAGATTAAAGGAAAAATGCACAAAATAGCGATAAAACATATTACTAGTATTGAATGACGTACACTGGTATATACCTATAAAATTTATTAATCAATTTTATTTTAGAAAAAAATCCTTTTTTTAACTACCTTTATGTATTGCTGGTACACTGCATTTAAAAAAATTCTTTATTATAAAAGACTGTCATTGCAGACTGGACCTGCGATTTGAGTATATGTTAAGGGCAGGATGACAATGCATGTAAAATAATTACCGATATCCCAAAATTAGAAAAAAGAATTCCCGGATCCCGAAAGGGTCAATCCCGAAATCACGATGATAAAACACCAGATACCAAAGTCCCTCTAAAGGTCATATCCCCCTCAAATATAATATCAAAACTAAATACATGTATTATGGATAGAAAAGTACCTTGACTTGTGTTTTTTTTAAATTGCTATGTCACTGTACCTTTTGTTTTTGTAATAGTTTATTATCATTGTGTTTTTGTAATAATCATATGTCATAGAGTTTTAGTAATAATTATATGCCATTGTTTGTATGTGTTTTAATGATATGTCGAAGTTTTTTTTAAGCCTTAAACATGTTATAAGCCTATGTGTATTGCTATATAAAGCATATTTGATCTTCTTTTTGATTCATATTTGAAGGACCGATGGTTAACGGCAATTGTCAGGATCAAACGTCTTTACAGTATATGCCTGAACCACGTCAGGATTATGACAGTTGTTATACATTTGTTTGGTGTGTTTGTGCTTTTTATTTTGCCACTTGTGTAGAGAAGTACCATTTTTAATTTTCTTCATTGTTCGGTATTTTTCAGATATATTTTTTTTACGTATAACTGATAATAACATCATAGTACAGATTGTTGACCCGATGCGCATTTGGAAAATATTAAACAAAAATAACCAGCAGGTTTGATGAATTCAGAAAAAAACGCAATAAACTAACAAATTCAAGAAACAAATTATGAATATTGACAAAAAAGCAAAATGTAAACTATAAAACGTAAAATGTAATCATACCCCAAATGTAGAATATATATTTAATATGCGTGCAAATAATATCTCAACGTCTATTTGACTGTGTCCAGAAGGTTGTTCATTTCCATAAATATTTCCCTTTACCGAAATTGATGTCTTGATTAAAAGGATGCTCAATAGATGTACACATACTCCAATAAAATAATTCTAGCCTTATCATGTTTATACAGACCAATCTATTTTTCATATTTTTATATTTGGAATTGAAAAAGATCAAAATGCTCAATATTTATACGAAATTTTTACAGTTTGAACATGTACAAAATATATCCCAGTGGTAAACAGTAAGGTCACAAAATTACTGAACTCTGAGAAAACGGAAAGTCCCTAATTAAATTAAGAGTCAAAAGATTATTTAAGCAAGTTTCCTGTATTTGACAAATCAGCCAACACCTTAATCGAATACACAATTATTTTGTTTGAGGAGACCAACTTATACATGCAAATATATGTATCAGTCAAATAAGAAAAGAAACGAAATAATATGCACTTAATAATTGATTTGTTTACAAATGGGAATTTTAGAACCGGATATAAAATACCATAACTTTCTATTGCTTTATCTCACGGAACCTATTTTATCACTGGTATCAGCAATATAATGGGCGTTGATACATTTCAAATAAGTACCCCAATTTAAAGTCTATTGAAAGCTTGGTTTTCCTGTGGATTAGTATATCATAGACGAATTTCAGTAATAAGAGACTTTGTATTGACAACGAACCGGATGTTAATAACATTTAAAAGGCCACTTGAGTAACGAAGAGATTTTATATTCATAACAATCCGGATGTTACTAATATTTATTGATCATGTTGATATCTAAATAAGGAAGTTTAAGTTAAAATTGACCTTGACCTTAGAAGAAATGAACTATAATATAAGTATGAATAGATTTGTTGAATGGTTTTGACAAATTTACTAGCTTGACTACTTAGACAACGCGAAAACCAAGGCAACACAGAATCTAAGATATCAACCTATAAACTAAACATAAAGGCAATATATTCTTAAAATATTAATTATGAGTGACGACGACTGAGACACTTTGTCTTTAAAACTTAAAAACCCTTACTCAATAACAAACGACAATACAAACAAACATTTCATTATGTACTGCAATATATTTCGTTGAACGTATAAATATATAAACGGATTTATCAAGTTTTTACATCGCAGTAAACAATACAGTATATAAAGATTGTCAAGAAAAATACAGAGTATTGTTCTGTACATATAATTATGTCATGGAAGTAATTTAAATATATAAAAAAAGAAGATGTGGTATTATTGCCAATGAGACAAATGTCCACAAGAGACCAATATATTCCTATACATTTATCAATCATTAATTAAAATATGTTCAAACTCTTTAAGGGAAATTTTTAGTAGCGATAAACAAAAGAACTATGTCAATTGGACATGCTTTTATACTATGTCTGCACTTGGATTTTTACTTGATAATATTTTTGTTCGCTTTGGAGATTCCGTATATCGTCAAGTTATTGGAATTCAAATGGGGACTTACTGTGCACAAATTATTGCGGACCTGTTTTTGTATTGTTATTAGTTACAATTTATGACTAAAATTAGCAAAGACCTATCGAAACAAGATTTGATACAAACATTTAACAATACTTTTAGATATTTGGATGATATACCGGTATTGGCTCTCAATAATGACGACTTTAGTATGTACACTAAAGAAATTTATTCTGTTGAACTTACTTTAAATAAAGCTAATACTAACAATCAACACTGCCCTTTCATCGATCTTGATATCTATATCATTCATTTCCTATCGTTAATTATCTATTTTTAGATGGTGGCGTTCCCTTGTCACTATCTTATGGTGTTTATATATCTCAACTTGTACGATTCGCTCGTGTATGTAACAACGTATTAGATTTTAGCGAGAGAAATTGATGTTTGTCTGAAAATTATTACACCAGGGTTTTCGATATCACAAACTAGTCAAAGCATTTACTAAATTTTATCATCGGTATAAGGAAACAATTCGTAAATATAACTGAACATGCAGACATCTTATACATTCAGGTATTTCACATCCAATATTTTATGGTAATATTCTTTACAAAGCACAAAAATGTCAGTATTCACCCCAAAAACTTACAAAACCTTTAAACAGACTTATTAAGAAGGGATATAGTTACGATACTGTTGTCAGATCATTGAAGATTTCATATTTTGGCTTTAATATTTATTCACTTATAGGGTCTTTGCAACGGAACTAAACACATTTATTTAAAAAAAAGATAGTTGTTGGCATGACACGGGTTATGTTCTTCTTATATATTTGATGATAGTATGATACTAAACCCCTAACGGGAGGGATTGTGCCTGATAATCATATGATGAACACATAATCTTTCAATCAGTTAAATTGAGGTCTGCAGCTGGCATTTCAGTTAACTGCTAGTAGTCTGTTATTATTTATGTATTATTGTCATTTTGTTTATTTTCTTTTGTTGCATCTTCTGACATCGGACTCGGACTTCTCTTGAACTGAATTGTAATGTGCGTATTGTTATGCGTTTAATTTTCTACATTAGCTAGAAGTATAGGGGGAGGGTTTAGATCTCATAAACATGTTTTACCCCGCCTCATTCGCTTTAAGAAGTTAATGACAAATTAGGTAAATGTTGTGTTATATAACGTATACATTGTTTATTCTTTACCTTTTACGTACTGCTTCAAAATAGTCAAAAATACACCTGATAGTGATTTTTTGGTGATGAAATTCTCAAAACAAATTGTATATAATTTAACAAATGGTTAACAACAAAATAAAAACACAATTAATATATTACATGATTAATGTGGATTGCATGGTAAATGAGTTAGTAACCTTGCAACAAAAACATTAATTTCTAGAGTAGCATTTAACAGTATTGATTGAATGCTCAAATTGAGGGGAAGGTAATTTGGTATCACTAAAACAATATGTTGTTGAAATGCATTTTATTAGTATCTCACATATATTTTTTCATTAACTACTTAAATCAAACGTTTAGCTGGAGTCGCATATTCACGATTTGTACTGGCGTCCTTGACAGGACCATTCCCGATTAAAATTTATCAAGATCCTGTGAATCGTGGCTGGAATTTGAAACTTTAATCAAAATTTGTAAAAACATTTATTGAATCACGACAGCAATCAGATATTGTTCAGGAAGCGTCCAAATTCAGCCGTTTCCAGCCGAATTTGTCCCGATTATACGGTTCTCAATCCGATATTAATCCGATTTGTATCTCTCATTTGGTATAAAAACAACCGAATATGTCCCGACATCGATTATACAGAATGCGATCCGACAGAGATCCGACAGTGACAAGACAGTGAAGCGACTCTGACGGAAGATATCCGTTAGAAAACTGTGGCCATATTCGGGATGATCAGGTACTGTCGGAGCACAATCCTGTCACAGTCTGCTGTACTGCATTGCTAACGGCTTGGTCTGGACTCATACGAATTGTAATCGATTACAGCTGATTAATGATTACAATAAATTTTTCAAGTAATCATTGCAATCATTAATCAGTCAAAAATCTGTTTACATGTTATTTAATTTAAACAACGTCTTTTCAAAATACCCTGTAATCCTGATTACTTTTTGATTACATTCTGATTACAATGAAAAAAAAATCATAAATGTGTGTGAACATATTTAAGTTGTACAGATGTTATATCTGGACATACAAAGACAATTTCAAATTTTTTGACATAATTCAAGATAAAGATTATTATCATAATATGTTTGATTTATTAGATTTATTTGATATGGATGAGGAAAATGAAGACCATGAGTTTAATTGTTATTGAATAAATCAAAACAAATATAAATATAATTTATAACACATTTATAGGATTCATTTCTGATATAATTCAAATTAGAAGTGAACATGGTGAAAGGCTTAACCATGATGTTATATGTGTTATTCTCATAGGATTTTGTCTAATGCTTAGTCCGTTTCTGTGTGTGTTACATTTTAATGTTGTGTCGTTGTTCTCCTCTTATATTTAATGCGTTTCCCTCAGTTTTAGCTTGTTACCCCGATTTTGTTTTTTGTCCATGGATTTATGAGTTTTGAACAGCGGTATACTACTGTTGCCTTAATTTAACAGTCTGTTTTTTTTTCTATAAAAAAATAAAATGTTTTCACGGAATAACTACTAGTATTTTATTGAACATAGGTTTTTATCGTAAATAATTCTTGCTAGTTTTAGTTTAGGCTTAATTGATTCATTTACATCTTTAAAAATAAACGGTAACAGTATTGAAAGTGTTTGTAAGGCTAAGTAAAAGTATTATACATACATGTATATTCACAATTAAAAGATGGATATTTGATAATGAACATGATGAATGTTTTATTCATGTTATACTTTTCTTTAACCCTTATTTATAATCCTTTTTATTAATATTATGATTGTTGACACCTTTGAATTGTTAGGTAGGAAACCAATTCAAATATATTTTTATTTCAATTACCTATTCTGTACTTAATTAGGGCAATATGATAAAAGATAAAAGAAAATTTATCTAATTAGCACAAATAAAAATTGGGACAAATATATTGGTATATAATTAAATGTAAAATGAAATGATTAGGAAACAATACTATTGCAATCTTAGATACGTTTTTAACTGATAACTGAAATACTATAAAATCTGTTAGATGTCAGAAAAACTATAAACAAGCCGCTTTACAAACCTTTATTCAATCGAAGTCAAAATATTTCAAAGAATGATAATTATATAATGGTAAAGTGTAAAGGACCAAAAAAAGGACTGTTACTGAACGGTTTCCGACAAAGACTGTTCACATTTGGCAAGATCTGGTGGCAATCTGAACTCACTGATGAGTCTTTTGTAGACCAAACGCATGCATTGCATGTCTGGCGTACAAAATTGCAAGCCGGGTATCTATGATATGTTTATCGTACGTTCCACGGAAAAAAATTAGGAATTTGGATTTTGTCATGGCCAGAATTATAAAATGTTTGAACACATGAAAAAAAACGGAAAAAGAATTGTCTACATAATACAATATATTTTCGTTGGAGAAATATAATTTATGTTTACATTGTACCAATCACTAACTTATCGTTTCTCTGTGACATATGTTTTTGCGTGTGTTTGTGCTGTATTTTTGTCACGTAGTGTTGTCATTTTAGCGATATGTTTAACAAATCATAAAGCAGGAGGTATGACTAGCTATAAAACCAGGTATAACCCACCATTTTTTTCCTTAAAATGTCCTGTACTAAGTCAGAAATATGGCACGCGGGTAGGTTAATGCTGTATTTTCAAAAAAATGAAAAAATGATACTAAAGTTTCAACTTTTGATAAAAAGACGTTTTGACTCATTTATAGTGCAATTTGCTATATTTTTTAGTTTTGCTAAAATGTTGACAATATGAATTTTCATTTTCAAATTAACATGTGGTTATCACGTGACACTCAAAATCTATTTATAACCTTGAAAACAGAAAACTTGAAAGTGCTAAGGTGTAGACAGTGGATTTTTTAAGTATTGTTATCTGTGGATAGCTTATGTACCAAAGTAATAGAAAAGTGCTACTCGCCTCTTGGAATGAAAATATTTTAAGTAAATAAACTGAGATTTTTGACTGAACTGCGCCAAGAAAAGCTATGACCTTCAGATACTATAAAGTCTGATACTCAGACGGTATAAACAACATGAACCGAGTAGCAGTATTCGTAAAATATTGATATTAAGCTTTCTGTAGGTTAATTTGACGCGAAAATTCATCATTTATACACGCTAGCACTTTTTTGGTCAAAGTTAACGTGAATCACAGGTTTTCGGGTCCGACATTGTCTACAAACGCACAAGCGACTTTCAAAGGGAAGTAGTTCTGTGAACAGAAATAAAAAATTCACACATCGGAAAATTGTTGCTGATCTTTATTTTTAATGTTCTTTTTGTTGCATCTTCTCCATAATCAATTGATTCAATTAAAAAAAAACAAGCTGTTTAAATATTGTACTCGGAGAATTGATCATAATGATTATAACAGATCATTACACATCGACTTGGGGTATGAAGCCCCCTTTTCGTTCTGCTTGGTGATTATTTTTTACAATAAAATTATCAATTTTTTCTACGACTACGCACACTGTAGCTTCATCCACCAATAAAACGCGACAACCATGTAATCGCACATCAGTGCCGTAAGCGTTGTTAAACACCATTCAATCAAACAATTCTTTGAATAGTGTTTTCTATTTTGTCAGATGGTGCCTCTCATCTCATGTTTGGGTTTTGATCATCGTTTAAAAATTATACAGAACCATACATTGTACATCATTCGGTCGTTGGTCACAGTGGCAATCACACCATATATGATGACAGCTTGGAATTTTCAATTCCCTGCTTTACATTTTTCTCAATACATTTACCACATTCTGAAAAAAAACCAACATATGTTATAACATGTATAAGAAAAATAGATGCTGATCTCATAAAAGAAAATTTATGATGGTCTTACTGTAAGTATGGGACTATTAAATCAATTTATACCAACTATGATAGTCCAAGAGCAAATGAAAATGTAATAATATTTCAAATCCAGCAACCTTAATAATTGTTGACACATACCCTTACACCATGTACACATTCAATGAACATTCTGTGTCACCTAAAAGCACACTTAAAGTCCAGAATATTTTCTTTTAATGTGTGCCTTCTTTTTAAGGTACAGGAGACATGTAAATATATATAGGATGTGGTGGTTTTCTTTTAAAGAATATAGAAAAAATCATTTTGCAGATTAAAGGGTAAAGAAAAGATGATATTTAGAAAAAATGAATAGAGAAAAATTCTCTAAACAATTAATTTACCCCTCCCCAGTTCAGACCATCATTTATTTATCAGTGGCTTAAATTTATATAAATTAGAAAAATCATGAACTGGAACAACTGTTTTGATTATCTATATTTTATTCATATCAATAATATATTCTCTTTTATAATTGCAATAATAACCATCAATGGTTTGTTTTTAAGGATAAACAGCATAAAATTGGCAGACATCAGTTTAAACACATGTTGAATTAAATAAGAAAAGTGATAATATTTCTCATCTTTGTAAGCTTCATATAATTAGATAATTGAATTATTAATAATTGCTCTTCAATAAGCATTAATACTTGGTACTTTCTGAAAAGGGGGAATTAATGTTTTTTAAGGGAAATTATGATCAGTGTCTGACAGAAAAAAAAAATATCTGCAAACCCAAAGTTGTTTCATTTAACTCCAGGAAATTAAAAGTACACATTCACTGATTGATTGATTTGAAATTGTGTATTAAATGCAGCAAAACTGACTTCTTTTCCTTCATGTGGTATGATTTCCAATGAGTCACAACTGTCCACCAGATCAAAATAACATAGAAGTTTTTGTTTATGTTACAAAAACATGTTTCTCAATCATTGAAATTAGATCGTTCGACTTACAATACAGATTCGAGGATACTATTTGCTTTTTATTTGTTAATCTGAGCCAATCATTCTGGGAAGTAACTAATCCTTGAACATCTTAACCATTCTATGTCAAACTCACTGTACTTAACGCTACTCAATATGACGACGTTACTATCCATGATTTCCTTATGTAGAAAATAGTGGAATAAACCTAGTTTTATGGCTAGTAATACCTCGCATTTGTATGATAGTTGCATAAAAGTTCATTATAGTAACATCAATTTGTGAACAAAACAAACATATATAATAGGTAAACATGTCAAAAATAGAATAAGGGGTACATCAGTCAACATCATGTTATGATCTAAATCACTATCAAACAAAGAAATCTGTAAACAAGGAAAACAAAATAGCAAAGAGACAAAGCACATAAGCAATAGACATCATAGGCAAAAGAGTAAAAAAATAGGGGTACAGCAGTCAACATTGTGTTATAATCTTATTCACTATAAAACAAACAACTATACGAAGAAAGAAAACACAATTGCATATTCACGAAGCATATAAGCAAAGATGAAAGGCAAGAGAACCATAAATGACCACATCACAACAAGAAGATGTTACCAAACATGAACTAAAAAGTAAAGGTTAAAAATTTACGAAGACAAATTTGGCTGTACAAACGATACTTCACATCCTAAATACTATTGTACCAAAAGCGCATAAATCAGTACGTGATCCGTAAAAAGTCATCGAACCTTTAAACAAACTTATTAGTAAAGGTTATCTTGTTAATTTTGTAAATGAAGGCAACAGTAGTATACAGCTGTTCAATGGTCATAGGTCGATTAAGCGAAAACAAATCCGGGTAACAAACCAAAACCGAGGGAAACAAATCAACTAGAAGAAGAAAACAACGTAACAACTGAAACACTGAACTGCTACAAAAACAAACGCCAATATACATAGAAACGGGACTTCTTGACATCGATTTTGTCATTAGCAAACTAAAACATAATAAATGTATTCTTTTCGAATGCTATTTGGGATGCATAAATACACAACCACGTTTAGTTTCTATTTATAGATTGCTTTATCTATATATAACATGATCCGCATTTATTATCAGGTTTAATCCTAAATATCCTACTGCCTGTCGATACTTTTATAGTATCATTGCAGAAGTGATGTAATCTACGACTGTAATTGGCGTTTAAACACTAAATACCTAGGATGTGTTTTAATTGATTTGAGTCTCTGATAAACGATTTTTTTTATTATTAATTGGGTCTTTTTTCGGCTTTAAACGAGTTTTTTTGCAATTTGATAATGGACTTTCCGTTTGGAATTTTCCTCGGAGTAATTTTTGTTATTTTATATATTTCAGTAGCTGCAAGTACTCTCAAATCGTACTGTCGTGTTAATTTGGCACAATTTGTAATGCTTTTCTGTAATTCAGTGTTTACTTATTTTGTGTTATATCTCGTCTCACTTTTTTAATTTTAACTTCTTTATTTATACTGTAAACAGCAAATTTAGTAGTTTTGTGAATATGTTTACCTCTGTTATAACAACAAAATAAGTATATTTAAATTTATCAGTGTACGTTATCTTATTAAGCACAATTTTGTCCCAGGTAAGAGTTGTCTTTTTGACATTGTTCGTACCTCTTTTTCTATTAAAATTGAATTTATATTGTGTCATTGATCAATCTTAATCGTTCAGCTATGTTTACTTGTTTTTGTTTAAATGTCTTTTAAGTCGATAAGTCGAGTCAATGTATATTTTAGAGTGTATCTTTTTATGTTTTGATTTAAACTTATGTCACGGGTTAGGGGAATGTAGACGCTCTGTTAAAAACATTTAAAACTGTTGCATTGTTATGCACTTGTCTTAAGTTAAGAGCATGTTGTTCATTGATTGTTATTTGTTGGTTTGGTTCATGAGTGTTTCTCTAGTATCTACTTTAAGTGTAAGTCATTTAAGGGCCCGTTATAGCTTGCTGTTCATTGGGAGCCAATGCTCAGTGTCAAAGCCCGTTCTTTGATCCACACCTGTTTACATTTTATACTTTGGGACTAGGATGGAGAGTTGTCTCATTGGCATTCAAACCACATCGTATTTAACATAAACAAGACCATCATATATCATTTGTGAAGTTGATACGGAACATTTATTCTGTGTGTCCTCGCAACAAAACTGATTGATAGCCAATACACAGTTGGGCATTGTTTAATTTTGACCAGACATTTATATTGAATATAGATGTTTAAGAATCTTTAATTTAACCTGCTAAACCAAACATAAAAGAATTACACTTTGAATAGAGGCTATTTTGTCACCTTTTTTCCCTCTTTCGTTACGAGTGTTATGCTTTATGGGTAGGAAACACTTGACCTTTTACCTTTTATATTATACAGTATTTATTTATTTATTATACAGTATTTTATTTATTTATAACAGCGCATTATATAATATCACAAATTACCCTACTTAACAACATATTCATATAGATTTACAAGTATTAACAATAAAATATGAAAGCCCATGTTATGACATCTTAAATAACAAACATATCTAAAATAAATGGCATACAAAACTATACTATTAAGTTAACTGATCAACAATCAAATTTAAAATAAATGGGCATGGTAAAATAAAGGAGACATTGAACCCGTATAAATAAGAATAAGTTATAAATATTTGCTTGAAAACAAATTCCAAAAATATTTGCTGAAAAATTCAGAAAAAATATTTGCTTTAAAATTCCAAAAATATTTGCTTAAAAACAATTCAAAAAAAGTATTTGCTTAAAACTTTAAAAAAATTACAGTGATATAAAATATTTTAAGAACTATAAAAAAGCATGTCTGAATAAATGAGTTTTCAGGTGATTCTTAAAAGCGTTCACAGAATGGATGTTCCGGATATCACTTGGTAAATCGTTCCATAAAACGGCTGCTGCTTTGTCGAATCTCCTCTCCCCATATGTTTTTGTTCTCACACGCGGTGTTGTTAATATCATGGCATTTTCTGATCTGAGTGGTCGCGTTGGTTTATATATACTAACGAGTTCTTGAAGGTAGACCGGTGCCTCCTCGTGCAAAGCCTTGAACACATTGACGAGGAGTTAATATTGGCATCTGTATGTTACGGGGAGCCAATGTAGACACTTTAGGATTGGTGTTATGTGGTCGTATTTCTACGCACTCAGTACCACTGACAACGTTTCCACCAAAATTAAGATGCAAGTTTGAGAGGTTCTTCACTCGGTTTTTTGGAGCAAACACTATCAGCTCCGTTTTGTTCTCGTTCAATTTTAACAGATTCGAGCACATCCACTTGCTGATGTCAGCTGCAGCTACGCAAGCTTCGAGTCGCTTAGATATATTTGTTCAATTATCAAGTGGTTTTAACACGATAACAGTGATAGCACATACATGTATTATGTCGTTTACATATTTCGCCAATTGGTCTTTTACACAGGAATATCACAGGAAGTTATTATTTCGACGCACATGTATCCCTGTGTCCTATGGTAGAAGGCAAATATTCATAATCGGATGATAAACTGTCAATGATTTTGGAAAGAAAGTTCATCGGATGATACCATGACCTTGTTGATAGTACATGATTGTCTGGAAGTATAGATTCTAAGAACTGCCATTGTATAAAATCTTAATTACATATTATAGTGTTCTTTTATTTGTCTTCGTAAATTATTAACATTTACAGGTTTAGTAATTTTTTGGTTATATCCTTTTGGCGTGGCTCGGTACATATGCATCCAGCCAATGTGTTGTTGTGCTGTTGTCACTTTTTGTATTGTCGTCTTTCATTTTTGCTTATGGGCCATTTTGTTTTTCTTTGACCACATATTTGTTTTATTTTATAGTGATTACGATTATAACACAATGTGGACTGCTTCGCCCCTTTTTAGGCATTTTGATCTACTTGGTGTGTTTCTTTTATTAGTTCACACATTGTTCATGTTGTTGTCAATATGTTGGAATTTTATGCAACTGTTATATAAGTGAGAGGTTTATCTAGATAAAACCAGGTTTAATCTACCGTTTCTACATAAGGAAATGCCTGTACCAAGAAATTTGACAGTTATTGTCCATTCGTTTAATGTGTTTGAGCTTTTAATTTTTTGCAATGTGACAGTGGACTAACCTATTTAAACCTTGGAGTTCTGTTTATGTAATTTTACTTTTTCGGTTATTTTGTCAGATTTTTTGTTATAATAACAATATAAAATTAGTATAAGGACGGAAAAGAGAAGTAGAAAGTATAGGGAAGTTAAATATAAACCTTGTTATTGTATTCTATGAAACCGATACTGAGAAAACTCGGTCATGATATATTGTCGTGAGTGATGTGCGCTGGTCAATAACAATAATAAAACATACATCATTAATTGTGTGCAAAGGAAAATTTGACATCGGAAAAAACAAGAATAAAACAAACGTGTCCGTTTAACAAGGTAGGGAAAAACATTTTCAGATGGTGATATTCTTATAACTGTTATTCAAATCAAATACATTTTAATAAAAATTAACGTTTATATTGATTAAAAGCAAGAGATTGATTTTATGCATTGTTGAACAGCAGCGAAATATTGAGGACGCTTTTAGGTGACTACGATGGCAAAAAAAGTCGAAAACGTTGACAAATGGTAACATTTGAACATGATTGTGAGTTTGCTCTTTTATTTAAGCAAAAGTGTTTTTTTTATTGCCGATGTAGTATTTTCTGGTATAAAACCAATAGACTAAGTTTAAAGCAGGTGGTAAAATGTCATAAGAGTAAAGTAATCCTTGAAAATATGCTTTTACAAATGCAATGAATTTATGTTTAAAGATATACTAGATAGTATGGCCATTTGAACTACCATTGTGTTAGACATAACTGAATAATTCATATCTAAAAATTAATTCATATTGATGTCAACTTTTATATAAAAAAGAAGATTTGGTTTGATTGCCAATGAGACAACTCTTCATAAGAGACCAAATGACACAGAAACTAATGCATTTAGGTAACCGTCCAATCTTTAACAATGAGCAAAGCCCATACCGCATAGTCAGCTCTAAAAGGCCCCGAAATGACAATGTAAAACAATTAAAATAAGAAAACAAAACGGCCTAATTCATGTTCAAAAAATGAACCATACAATATATTTAGAGGTCATCATACTTTTAGTTGTTAGTGTGTTGGTTTAGTTACGAATAATGTGAATTTATTATAATGACTGTGATATCTTTATTGGAAATTGCATCTTAATTTTGATTACATTTAACCCATATTTTACATTATGCATATAGTAAGGTGACGTTAAATAAAAATAAAAAAGGAGATAAAACCCAACTGTATTTGTAACTATAAGTCACGGTCTACAACAAAAAGTAAAATCGGTACCGCAAAATTAGTCAATGCTTATTTAACAAATTAAAAAGGTAACTTAAAAACACAATGTAATTATATGTAAGTAACAGGTACAAGTAGTTCAGATAGCAAATTAAGAAACAATGAATTAACTTTACATTCGATTCAACTTAAATTACAGACTAAATTTTGGCACAATATTTTTCTATATTGATACATGATTGTTTTCATTCTAATCTTATTAAATCTAATCCTTACTTCAACTTGATTTAATTGTGGTTGTTTTGACCAACTGATATAAATGATTATGTTCAACATAATATAGTTTTCTCGTATACATTGATATTAACTCACAAATATAAAATATTCGTATAAAATTTAGGGGATGCGGTATGATTTATAATGAGACAATTACCAATCAGATACTAACTTTTATGGGATGTTATAAACTATAAGTCACCATTCGACCTTCAACATTGACAAAGGGAATACCGTGCGTATAACTATGTATTAAATGTATCGCCATGATGAATTATTAATCTATTCATACGAGAAAACAAACGGCCTGGTGAATACTTATTATATATATATAATAGACAATAAACGCAAATCAAATAAGGACAACAGTAACTTACTTCAACCAATGAATTTGTTTTAACTGACATGGACTAGGCACAATCAGTACACGTTCAACAGATCACATTAAAAGACCAAAAAAATCAATAAAGGCCATACAATCAGACAAAATAGTGGTTATTTGTGACAAGTTAATTATTAGTTTTTTATTGTTTGTATTTTCTGAATCTCCAAGGCCAATTTTCGTTTTACATGAATGGAATGATAAAGTTGGGTCGTTTTTAGATCATACACTTATATTTTGGTCTTCAGATATGTAGATTCCATTTAGTTTGAGATTATTGAGGTAATTATTTATATCGTATTTATATTCATTTTACCGATATAAGCAACGTACATGTATAACGACAGTCTTTATGTTTGTCCAAAACATCTCATCAATAGACATCCAAGACAACGTATGATCTTTAAAACAATGGAAAGACAACCATTGGTATTAAAGGATAAAACAAGATCCAACTCTTCCAATACAACCAACAGTTTGTAATTAAGACAAGAATAAAACAATATTGTGTTACACATAATAAGTAGTAAGAAATTGTATTTGCTTTATCTATTTCAGGTTTACAAGATGAGTCAAACGGACAGAGAACTGTCTCTTAAGATTTACCCGCATTTATGTAATATATTTGGGACTGAGGAAGTTGTGAACACAAGAAGAAAGCTATTGTGTGCATATGACAGTGTTCTACGAATTCTAAACTTCACAGTTATAAGCAGTGGGAGTAAAGCAGAAGGTTTAGACCTTAACGGAAGTGATTATGATCAAATGTTTATTCATCATCTTTTCCAGGTTTATGAAAATAAGGAAAACGTGTCATCCTCCGCAAAAAATACACCTATAGTAATGGACATCAGTGACACAAACCCAGGATTTACGAAGCTAAAGCTGTATGAGCAACGACACATGTATCATATAAACCAGTGGAGAGAGACTGTTAATGGAGAAACATACATTTCAAGTAAATTATTTCGGGAGCACGGTTTGCGAAGTAGTATGATAATTCATGGACCATGTCAATCTTTCCCGGGTGATATTTATGATTTGGCATTTTGTTTGAGGTGTAAGGGATGGGTAACACCTGCTCATCAATGGGTTTTCAGATCCAGATCAACCTGGCCAGATCATGGGTTGGTTATGTCTGTTATAAAGGAAGGCGTTTTATTTGTGCCTATTGGTTGTAAAGGATCATTGGATGAAGATTTAGAATGGCGAATATCATTTTCTATGGCAGAGAAGCAACTTATTTTTTCATTTTCTCATACTCAGTTATTATGTTACGCCTTACTGAAGATAATTTTGAAAGACATCATAAAGGGAAAACATGGTGATCTGATTTGTTCTTATTTTCTTAAAACTATATTATTCTGGGTATTTGAAGAATCAAGACCTTCTGATTGGCATCCTGGTAATATAATTCCTTGTTTTATCAACTGTCTGAAACGGCTGATTTACTGTGTTCAATATAAAACCTGTCCTCATTATTTTATTCCAGAAAACAACTTTTTCGAAAGCAGATTTACTAATTATCAACATAAATGTTTACTTAATACATTACATGATATATACAATTCATTATGGCCCTACATTTTCCATACGGATACATTTCAAGGGTTCATTAAAGAGCAAATAAATTCGTCATTCCCTTATTTGACAGCATCTTCAATTTCATGCTTATCAATGACATCATTTTGGTTTCTTTTTTTGAGATCTACAAGCATCACTTCTATTATCAATATAAACGATAAAGAACTATCTACACACATGATGTCTCTGTTTGCCATCAATTTGATGCAATCATCAGTTGAACTCAACTTTGAATCAAGTAACAATTTAGTGTACTATCAATACCAGATACAATTAAAATGCTTTAAGGCAGGGTTATATTTCGATGCTATTTCCACTTGGTCATTGCTTGCATCGTTATTTTATAAACAAAAGAGATTTCACGAATGTAAAGATATTATTAACTATACTTTGTCAAAATTTACTCCCGATAAAATTGTGTTACCTTGTAATAGTTTGCCGGAACAGACTTATTTCCAGAAAGTCAAAGAAGCAGTCGGAATGTTGTTAACATGCAAACATTTAATCATTGGTATGTTGCTGTTTAAAAAACCTTATTATTTATTGCCAGTAGAATTGTTCCCATTAATTCAACATAGATTGGCAAAGTACGCATTCAGAATCCCTGCTGTGGTGTATTTAAATATGTTATCGTTTTTGTGTGTATATCATATTGGAGATAACAGAGGCAAACTAAATGCACTGAGGGATCTAGAACTTACTATTCGAGAAAGATACTTTATTTTACCTTGCGACAAGGAAATGGTAATTCAGTGTTTCCAAATTGTTAAAAGTATGATGTAATTGTAAAACAATAAACACCTTAATCTGTATTATTCAACAAAAACAATGGAGAGATCCAATAATGTCTTTTTAATGTTAACAAATTTCCGACAACCATTTAAAATGGCATTGAAATAACCATTATACTAAAATGTATTGTACCGTTTGCGCAATACACTAGTTATAGTTAGTAGCCGTATATATTGAAAGGATCAACACCATTAAAATAGAATTTATATTTTAAATATATGATTATATTGAAGAAACTGTGTTGTATTTTAAGCTTGCCCATCGTAAGACTTGATTTTACCGTCGCAAATATCCGTTAACCTACATGTAGCTACGCTACTCGTCTATAGGCAATTTCAATTTGCGACTGAACAATTTACGTTTTACGGAGACAAGATTAAAAATGCAATACAGTTATTTCCTAATTGATCCTCAATGATCTTTGTACAACGTTACAAACATTCAATTGTGTAAATAGATAAGTTTATATATGACACAAAACAAAACATAGATGTGTATTCTTTTCGAAATTATCAAATGCAACCTATAACTGTTACTGCAATTTGTATTTTAAAAGTAGAGTGACCTATTTAAGCAGGAACTTCTTTCTACTCCTGTTTCTGGTTGGTGTTTGGTGCTCAATCTTTGAGTTTCTTTGTTGTGTGCTGTTAGTGTTGCTTGTATCGGCGATTTTCTATTTAATTTCTGTTTGACCGGTGTTATGATGGTAATATTTAATTTCACCTTGGTATCTGTTGTCTCTTATCAGCATTACTATTTTGTGAAAAGATGTTAAATATTACCAGCCGCGGTTACTTATTGTTTTGTACATATACATGTTTATTGAATTCGTATTTGTTATAGCCAATTAGGCAGAACTTTAGTAACAGTATTGTGTGATCGAACTTTCCAATTGCCGCAAGTTTCTTGTTTCTATATTTTTCTTCCGGTTTATATAATCCATTCATCCAATGTTGACTCTTTAAAATTCAAGAGTCTTATCTAAATTGAGGTAAATTAAATGGCCTTCCAAATACTTTTCGATCACTAACATCACTGAAGAGACATCAATTGTCGAAATCCGGATATGGTTTTAAAAAATTTAGCACCTCATGTTGTAGTTTACCATCTTTTCCGCAAGTTTATTGTTTTCTACTTGGTATTTAAATTAATAGAGAGATCCATTTTGTTACACCTCGTGATCATTTGATTTGGCAATCATCAATGGCCGTCAGCAGGGTTTAAGAACATAAGTTGTTCAACCTGTTAGTCAAATGCGTTTTGTTGAAATATATTTTTTCACTCTTCTGGTCTGTTGAAAAATTTGACAATTTGAATATACCACAACTGTTTTATAACAGCTGTTACTGATTTATAATACCGAACATATATTGGCCTCACCGTTGGTGAAATTTTGGGTTATTAACCGAATGATGAATAATTAGTTTCTTCACCGAACACGGTACAGCTTGTCGAAGTTGTTCATTGGTCCTGTAAAATTGAAATGAAATATTCACGTCATATGATCTTTCATTAATCAGTAGATATATTAAATGATACTGTGAAGTATGATCTTATAAACAAGTGCATCTGGCTTAGTACAAAGTCATGCAAAGGAAAATACATGTTAAAATGTAAGATCATGCAACATCACATACAATATATGTATAAATTGTTATGCTATATATTTTTTGATACAATTGTTTGAATATTAAATTAATGAAATCATTATCTTTTTATTAAAATACGAATGTTAAAAAAGATAAAATGTTTTGGTTAAATTCCTTCATCTGTTTGTTATGGGAAGACACACAAGTTTGCTGTATATTACCAATGTTATTTCAACTGAGCGGGTGGAGCTTACGTTTTGATTTGCATAAGGACAGTCCATTTGAGGATGTGTGTGAAAATAATTATTGTAGTTATAATTGTTACTGATTTCTAATCACCTATTTGTGTAATTAACACGGCTGGTAATCAACACACGCAGAACATTTGGTTCTGCAATGAAAACCATGAGAGCCGGTTGTGCATGAGTGGAGTAATTGTCACCGCTTCAAAAGGTATGTACATTTCTAAATCTCAATTTTCTTATTCAACTGATCAAAATATTGAAAATCGGAGAATGCTATGCTGTGGTGAATACTTTAACAAAGAAATACATGTATCATTTACTGTTGTACGTAGAGTTCAACTCCTACAAAATCAGTTGTCCCACGAGAAATTGCCTTAAAAAAGTGACATTTCAATTTTGAAATGGTTCTATTTACAGACCTACAAGTTCAAATTTAGTTTTTTTTTCAGGCAATGGGTATGAATGTTGTTTTTGACGGAGTGTGCGCTTCCCTGTGTCGATAGACGTCTTAGTAATTCCAAAAACTACAGTTTTCATTAAGTCATGCGTGAGGGGATCGGTTCTGATTGAGGACATCGTGAATGCGTGAGGGGAGGTAAAAGTCATATCTTTATATTCAGGCTATGAGTCGTTGAAACTTACCTAAATTTTGCTACATTGTTCATGAAAAAACACATATGTGAGTGTGCTTAAAAAAGTGTATGAGATTGGATTTTGAAATAATTGTAGGAACCTAGGTGTAATAATATGTTTCACGAAGAATAAAGACATAAAATGTTGTCAACGATTTTGTTTTCTTGCTACAAGTAAAACCTAAAAAAACGATTATTTGCCCACATTTGCAAATATGGAGACAGATTTGCAATCCAATATTTAGACTTTATTCATATAAAGAATATTTGGTGATTTATTGTATAAATCAAAATATTTAAACAATATCAAATTTTGTGTTTTTGGAATCATCTGTATATCTGCCTGTGTTGTTTCGAATATTTCGTGATTTTGGGCGAACAGATTTCGTCTAATAGGTGTCGAAGTTTTCATCGACGATATAATTTTCTTAGATATATGTGGTGATCTCTGTGACGTATATTTGACGACAGGACTACTCCCAGGGGGTTTAGTTAGCTTCGAGGGCGGGGATAACTTGTATCTCCATGGTTTTTTGTAGAGAGTCAATTTCAGTCCCCTTTTCCTTTTTCCTTTGAACAATGGCATTTTCTGAATTGAACACACAATTAATAGTTTGATTTCATTAACTCAGTGATCAGTTAACATCTATTAAAGTAAAAGGATAAATCTGTGCTTTTTAATCAGCATTGATTTGATCACATTTATTGAGTCAACAAAAGTCACAAAGCCAAAGATTAAAAAAAATGTGTGTACTTCCCCTCACGCATTCACGATGTCCTCAATCAGAACCGATCCCCTCACGCATGACTTCATGGAAAAATGTTGTTTTTGGTATTATAAAGACGTCTATCAACACCGGACAGCGCACACGCCGCCAAAAGCAACATTCATACCCATTGTCCGAAAAAAAACTAAATTTGAACTTTTAGGTCTGTAAATAGAACCATTCAAAATTGAAATGTCACTTTTTTATGCAATTTCTCGTGGGACAACTGATTTTGTAGGAGTTCAACTCTACGTACAACAGTAAATGATACATGTATCTCTTCGTTAAAGTATTCACCACAGCATAGCATTCTCCGATTTTCAATATTTTGATCAGTTGAATAAGAAAATTGAGATTTAGAAATGTACATACCTTTTGAAGCGGTAAAAATTACTCCACTCAAGCACAACCGGAAAATCCTCTCACGGTTTTCATTGCAGAACCAAATGTTCTGCGTGTGTAGATTACCAGCCGTGATTAAAGGAATTTACAAATCAATGACTGGACACTTCATTGATGAGTTTATACTAAAACACCTATCTATAGATGGACTGGTTTATTATGAGCGAACCGGTTAAACTCCGCCCAATCAAGTGAAATAAATCGAGTAATACCAAAGCTAAAAAAAGGTTCGTTCAATATAAAACTAAACTCTCTTGTCAAGATGAAATTTCGTGAAGACACAGATTAATTCATGTGCACCAATCTGACGTCAATAAACCCATAATGGCATATGCTAAATCCGTAAAAAAATGAAATTATTTCGAAAATATAGTTTATAAAACTTGTTAAGACATTAATTTTAAAAAAACAGAATGTTGATACAAATAGATAATGTTACAGAAATCTACTATTAATTCGGAACGTTAAGAAATATGTTCAGAAGTAATCAAAATGAAACGTATCTGTTGAGGAAAATTTAGAATCTTTTATCAATTAGTGCAGAAGAGTTGAGAATGTACATTATAATCCGGTCAGACAAATGTTAGATATTTATACTTTGCCGATTTTTAAGACAAAATTCAGACAAAAAGTAGTCGTTTCGAAATGTGATATACTCATGTTAACGAGGCCATTTTAATGTACTGGTAATCCATGGTTGTTCGCTGAAACATGTGTAGTAAATAAAATACAAAAATTAAAAACAATCTACTACATATAGTATTCTTTTCTTTTTTTGCTCTTTTGTCTACTTAATTTATATCTTTAAAACACATGAAGCATAATATACAAATTGTATATAAATTCACATAGCTTTTAATACAATGTCAGATAGTTATAAGTACACATTTAGTTAATCTTAACAATACCTACAATAACTACTTTATGACGAACATTCAAAAATTTTCTGGTGCAAACTAATTCATGCTTTTAAAATTTTTTTTATAGTAGAGACAATTTAGATAAGAAGTTAAAGGAAATTGGCGAACAAATCAAAACACGTATGAAATGTAAGAGAAAAAAAGAAAACCAGTAGTCATTGGTGGACTGCTCTATACATCACTGCATTTAATACATCACTGCATTTATATGATACGTGTTTCAAAACAGATGAAAAATAAAAAGCAAGATTTGTATTTTTCGTTAGTAAATTTTGAGACAATTCTCAGCCTCTGTGTCATTGTTCTTTCTGATAAACACAGAAAGTGCAAGCGAATCGATTCGCTCTAAAAATGTTTTTGTTCTTGTTTATAGCATGTATAAATAGCGACAGTTTTCTTTAGTACAATATTGGTCATTTAAATTTTGTTTGAAAGCCTGTAGTGATAACAAAAATTGGGCAACGACTTGATTAGATATAATATTTGATACAAACCATTATCTTAGTTTGTTCAATAAAGTTTACAACATCATTTATACCAAATATAAATGTCCTACAGTTATAGTTAAGTATTATGTGTGCTATGGTTCATGAATCAAAATTCTCCGAACAGAAACTGTACTTTTTCACATACCAACGATATGTGCATAATAGTTTATGGTTGTTTATTACAAATAGTGCAATGAGGACTTGAAACACGTTCGATCTTTACAGGAATTAAAGCTCCAAAGCTTGCACATATCAAAGAAATGGAGAACAACTGTCATATTATAGTCCTAGCTTGGTACACGCATTCCTAGAGTAGATTACTTGAATGAAAATCTAACAACGAGTTCTATTTCATCATCAGTGACATCTCAATTTTCAATTATTACTTTTTTTTAATAGTTAGTTGAGCAAGGTGTTCTCTCACTATGAGGTACCCATCTTAAGAACCTGTTTTGTGATTTAAAATAATCTCGATGTTGTTAGGAATATTAGTAACAATTTTTTATTGAAGATTTAGCACTTGTTATTTTTTTTAATCAAAACAGGTAATCATTTTAAGACGACCTTCAAAATAATTTCTTTGATGATTTTCTCCTTCTGATCTCTTTACTTTACCAGCAGGTTTTTGCCACACAAAACTTAAACGACAAGTTATTAAGTTCTTGAATAATTTGGTTGTCTGGATTAAGTAGTGTTGGAAACAAAAGTAAAAAAGTATCGTGTTAATTATTTTATTTCTAAAACATAAGGTAAACATCAAATATCGTGAAAATGCAAATGAGAATCAAGTAGATAAATAAGAAATATTTCAAATTCAGAGGTATTTTTCAGGGCAAATTCAAAACCATAAAAAATAAATGGATAACTTCAAGAAATAACTTGCTACAAATGTCTTTCTCATTATTATTTGGAAATCTGTAAGTTATCTTGTAGATAATGAGCTATCTTGTGTTTCATCGCTTCAAATTCAGAGTCGTGCAATATGATATAGCAGGAAAATAAATGTGATATCTGCACAAATGGTTCGTTTGGGTTTTTTTTATCGTTGAGTTGGTTGCTCATACGCGGATAATGCATCACCTTTTATAATTTTGAAAGATTCATTGATAAGTATTTTGGAATCATTCATTAGTATTAGTTAATATACGATTCTATCTCATATGCTAGATAAATGATACGGAATGTTGTTTACCTCGATTGACAACTCTTGAGTTTTTACTTGCATATGGTACCCTTTTGTATACATGAGTATATATTGGAAAAATCTTCCATTTCTGTTTTCAATAACAACGAACATTCATAAAGCAAGGCATAATTGTGCATCTGTTTTTTGTAACGATCAGTTAAGTCACCAATTTCAACACCATAATGTGATCCATTTTCACTAACTAGTTTTAAAAACTGACTAAAATCATTACAACTTTTCTCATGATCACTTGGCCCCTCTATTTCGCCGTCACCAGAGCTTTCCGCATTACCATTTGGTTGGTTTTTAATTTGGCTGATTCTATATTCAAGCATGTTCATAAAATCTGGTTGTAATTTACTAATAAGTGTGTCGTAGTTTGGATGTTTTTCTATAAAAGAAGATTCATCTTTACGGACTTTCGTAAGCTTCCTTAGTACATGCTTGATTGTTTCTTTTGATCTTTTTTTTAGCCAATCCCTTTCCTAGAAAACAAATGTTAAAACATTTGAAATAAAAGAAAATGAGCTTGATATTTCTATATCTACAAAATAAATTAAATGCATGAAACATGTGAAATGCGGCTATATGGGGATCTTTCAACTTCAAACTAAGTGACCAAGTGCTTACATGTACAGCTTTCTTTTTTTGTTATTTGTAAGTTTTCCTATGTAAAGGTATACTTATAGAATATATATATTCATTCTTACTAATTGATCAACAATATATATGTGAATATGTTTGTAACGAATGAGTTTTATAATCTGGTTCTTTTATATTTCGTCCTTTTTACGTTGATGAAAATTCGGTTAATAGTTTCTGCTCTATTTTGTTCCATTATTGTCTAAAATCAGGGCAATGAAGAACTTAATGAATATCATATGCACTTGTTTATTATGAACACTTGTATTGTATATATAGTCAATGCTTCGGTCTCTAAATTTTGTTAGTATCATTTGTAATGGTTGTTGAGTTGCAAGCTTGTACGCAACCATTCCCATCATTCAAACACATTGAAGATTAATTTTTTAAAGTTTACTGCAAAAATAAGGAAAAAACTAATTTTTCATGAAAAATAACTTCTGATGTCAGAAGAATTTAGGTAAACAACAAATTAATGTAATTAAAAGATTTAAAAACCTTATAGATTACTCGCATTACGCACAGGTAAATTTGCTCTTTCTGCTAGCTCTCCATTGTAGATCATTGTAAATAAAAATTAATGTCCCTCATAAAGGTAGACAAAAAAAATAAAGGTCTCTAATAATAGGGTCAATTACGGGAATTGCTAAATAGCCGATTGGGTTAAATTCATTTTTTTTAATTTCTTTTTCCAATGATGGACAATGTCTTAATGTTTAAAAGTAAGCTGAATGTGATGTCATCTAAAAACATGGTTACATTGGTTTTTTTACGACATCGGTACATGGTTACAATTATATTCTCAAGATTATTCTAGCTTAAAAAAACACCTATAAAACAAGTTCAATGTGTCAATCAACGGAAAAGATCTCAGTGAAATTTGAATAGATACTATCAGATTATTACATGGCATTTTTCATATCGCATGTATTATCAGCCCTAGGTTCAATATCAGCCCAAAAGCCGCATGGCTCGAGGGCTGATATTGACCGTGGGCTGATAATACATGCGATATGAAAAATGAAATGTTATGATCTTTTTATCATATGCTTCAACAATGATGAAAAAAAAACAGATTCATGTATTGATCCTTTTACGTGGTTCCCAAATAGAAGTTCTAAGAGTGAAAAGGATATGGACAAATCGACAAAAAAATAATTCAACAATATACTTAAAGAACACTGTTTGGAAAGTCTACTTTTTTTAAAGTAGCTTTCAAAATTAATATGTTTGAAACTTTAAAAAAAGCATTTATTTATTTTTTTTTTTTATGTTTTTTGTTTGTTTTTTGTTTTGTTTATTATTTTACACAATATACTTTCCAGTATCCAAATAATTGGTTTATACAATACTTTGTAATGTTTTTCACTGAAAACGTAGCATTGATATGTATTTTCCGGAATTTGCCGAGTATCACCTGAATGCCATGTGATAACAATCGAAGCATGTGATAAACTATTCATATCAGCCCGCTAAGCACCAATTCGAAAAATATGGAATTTATGTAAATTTTAATACTATTATCATACAGTAAAATTCATTTGTTAATTAGTCTAGGTAAATGATAATTTATAATATTAACCTACCTTTTTCGGTTGATTTACTATTTCCGATACTTCCTTATCTGTCATCACTGTTGCCTTTTTCGACTTTTTTAATTCTTCCTCAACTAAGCGTCTTATTAATGCAACCACACGGTCACTTTGTATCACGTTGGTTGCCTGAAAAATATACACATTAATGCCAAATCAATGAAATTGAGAATGGAAATCTGGAATATGTCAAGGAGGCAACAACCCAACTAAAGAGCAGACAATGGGTCCTCAACACTGTGAGAAAATCCCGCACCCGGAGGTAGTCCTCATGTGGCCCCTAAACAAAATTGTGAACTAGTTCAGTGAAAAAAGACGTCACACGTCAAACATATAAAAGAGAAGATGTGGTATGATTGTCAATGAGACAATTCTCCACAAAAAACCAATGACACATAAATTAACAACTATTGGTTCATTTGGTTGACTGATTCGATCGACAAATCATTCTCATATAGCGTAAACGAAGATCAACATATTTTTTAACATACAAAATCAAATCAAAGAGTCATAGGAAAATACAATTCACCCGCTCGGTACTATTTATAATTTTATTGATATCAGGTTATATTGTCCCATATTAAAGTTGTGTTTTTGAAAGTATCCTTATTAAATTATAATCCATGGATTTTTTTAATTATTTGCCAAAATGTAGTTCACACCATGCTTTAAAAAAAAAAAAAAAAAAAGATTGGGTCACGGAGCTTATTTTCATGCTACAGGTTGTTCAAAATTGACAAATTTTGTATAGATGATGCTAGTCCAAATAATTATGACGTCTTGAAAGGCTATGATAATTTTTTTCTTTGACGCCTTAATAAGATACTTTACAATATAATAAGTTAGGAATTTCTAAATTGTTTTCTTTTTCTTATCTGAAAGCATACTATTAAAGCTATTTTCTCATATTTTATCTTAAAATTCTATGGTGCAGTTTTTGTTTTATGACAGAAAATTGGATATTCCATGCATCATTTTAGTCCAAATAATTATGACGTCTTGAAAGGCTATGATAATTTTTTTCTTTGACGCCTTACTTGGGCTTATACTATCCATTATTATAACAATGCTTAAAGTTTCTCTGATAAGAATACAAAAATAGATGAATAACTTTTCTGTCTAGTTTCAGAGACTGATACTTCAAATTGACCAAATGCATGGATTTAATGTTTGCTAAGATAATCTATTTACGGCAGGTTATAAATCTGTCAATAGAGTTAAATCATATCATATGGCAATATAAAGTAAATCTGATACTTGTGTAGACATAGTCAAATCAAATATATAACTGAACGAACGTTTGAAAGCATAAGTTTATTGTAAATTTTATTTTTGTATGTTTTCTTTGTACTTATATCATACCAAACTTAAGCTTGAGCACCACTTACAGAAATCATATTTAAACGAATGAACTTTTAAGCTAATCAAGCTAATCAAGCTGTTAACTTCCATGAACAGATCATTATTAAGTATTTTGAAGCATTGTAAGTCATTTGCTGAAAAAAAACTAAAAGGTCTTATCGTGTTCTGAAACATTTTAGTAGTTTGCTTAAAACGCTAGCGCTTAAAGGTCTGAACAAAATAAATTCAGTACATCTGGCTGAACATGAAGCAGCTATTGACAAAGAACAAATCTTTCCAAACCATAAGTAAGAATTGTTCACTTCATAATCAGATATAATAATAGATGTCGCGATTCCTTAACGAAAAATTAATAAAAATGTATTTCTCATCTATAAAAGGAGACGCAAATTATAATTTGAAATAATGGATAAATATTTAAATGAATCAGCTGTGATATGATAAAAGCGATTGAAAGAAATGTATACTTACGAAATCACTCTGAATTTCATCAGCATATGTATAGCTTTCACTAAGATATATTAGAAAGTTTGTGTATGTTTCTTTACGATCTGGTAGAGACGTTAATGTGAGATTGTCTCTCGACAAAGAGCCTACTTTACTCATACATATTCCCATTATTTTTTCCCTAAAAATAGGTATAATAAATCAGAGGTAAATTAGATTAATAATAATTAAATATCTTAAATGTTAGAATATCTAAAACAAAAACAACCTTTAAAGATAATAAATAAAAGTTTTTTCATGTTGCTTATGCTTTGTTTTCTTCGTGTAATCATTAGCCAGTTACTATTTCGTAATCTATATGCATAAGTAAATGAACAAATGCATTGGCAAAATCGATAACTCAGGAACATAATTAGAAGCTATGTTTATTGAGATCTAACACCAGTCAAAAAATAAATTGAAATAAGTACTGACGAAATTCATTCAATTTTACACATAGGTCATTTAGCCAACTGTATTCTTCGTGTTATACTCAATTAGTAGGTAAATGAAAGCATATGAAAATTGTGTTTTTGATTTAATTTATATTTATTGTGATTTTTACAGGAACGTTGTCTTGTGAATTTATAGTAAATACCTTTCTTGATAATACAAATGTTAAAAGATCAAGTTTTAAGTGTCTGGAAGGGAAGTAATATTTTGACAAAATATTTACATAGCTATTAACCATTTTTTTCTCGTTTGATTTCTTTATATATCAGACTATAACATGAAGTTTCTGCTGATTGTTGAGGCATGTACGATAAGTTATTGTACTATACGTCGATATAATTTGGACTATGATAAATAGCTGTTTATAGGCAATCATACCACATTATTTTTTTATTTATCCGTTATCATGTTTTATGTACTGAATATTTGATGGATAACAACCTATCTATTTGCCATACAATAGCTCATTATTTACCATATAGTTTACCATGTTGACTGCTGTACCCCTATTTAGGATATGTTTACCTATTGTGTCTGTTTGTTTTGTTCACACATCGTTGTCTATACAATTGAATTTTATGCGACTGTCAAACAAGTACATTTTAAGAGGTTTAATCCGCAATTTTCTACGTACAAAGATTTTTGTACCAAAGAAGGAATATGACCTTGGTTGTCAATTCGTTTGATTTGTTTGAGCTTTTAATTTTGCCTTTTAAATAAGGATATTCTGTTTTTAATTATCCCCGGAGTTTAGTATTTTTGTGATTTTTACTTTTTTCAGTCATTGTACTGTGACCTTTATTAATAATGAAAATGGATAAATGCGTTGCGGTGTTTATGTAATATTTTTATCACCATTTATAAAGGGTATACAGTAAAGTTTTTGCTAATTGTTGAATTCGATCCATACGTTCACTATTTACTTACATCATCAGCATGACTGTGGCAATGATAAAGAGTTCACACATTAAAAAAATATACCACATTCATTGTGTTTGTATTGTTTAAAGAATGTTTCTTTTTAATCAGTTTTTATTACATTATGTATAATATACAATAGATTTTTTTTTATATTAAGGACCTTTGACCGTAAAAAGAATAAGTCTTAATAGATTGATCATATTGATATTCAGTTATGTAAAAGCATTTAAATGCATAATATAAAAACAAAAAGATGTGGTATGATTACCATATCGTAACAAATGATTCTTTTTGTTCGAAAAAAAAATGTCACTTTTCAATACAATTAAGTTTTACTCACAATAATTCGCTAGGCTCTGATATAGTATAATGTGTGCAGGCTGATGTTTGTGTGTTTATATAGTGAACAAAATATAAAAACGGTTTTCCAAATATGAAATCTTCATATGGATAGGGCGTTTTATTTGAATATTCTAAATGAGAATTTTCCAAACAGCTAATCAATAACAAAGACTCAAATCGTTGAATGCAGCAAGACTGATATTTTGAAACATGACACTTTCTTAATTGATATAAGCGTACACGGATATTGTGTTTAATAGACTACTGTTTTTTTGATATGTTGTTTAAATGCATAAGACATGTTACACAAATCATTATATAACATCCTATATGACAATTGCTTTTGTGATATCATCGCTGGCCATCACAAGACATGAAAGGTGTACGCGTGCAGGAGTGGGTGGTCTAGAAAAATGGGGGCTGAGAGTTGTACAAGTTCATTCGATTCTAGATTGAATATATATTCATAGTAAGCCAGTTATATATTAGTTTTATTGTTGTATCACAGCTCCTGAAAAAGTTTACTCTGTCGCTTAACTAGTCCCACACAAAGTTCTGGTTGATATTGTGTCTCGGGTGTCTCCATCAGCTTCCAATGACTCTGAAAGTTTTAGAGCGTCTCGTAGCGTGTTCGACATATACCCGACACTCTGATATACGCAAAATCATTTGTTTACATTTTATTATTTCTGTTCTAGCATGGTTTAACTGTTTGTTAATGGCGTCTGTAGGGGTAACGAGGGTCGATGACACAATTCTGGTACAATTAAAGGCTACATATTATTCTGTTTGGGCATCATTTTGGTGTCCTAGAAAACTTCTTTGAATGATTTCTTTTGTCCACAATCACTTTTGTATGAATGTAATGTCCGTCTTTGTGATTTTGAGGCTCCGCCTGAGGTCTGTATAAATGTCATGAGAGGTTCCGTCGATAGCAACTAACGCTGCTACGGCTAATATATGCCACCCATCGTGTAGTTGGTGCCATATTTTCTCGGATGGCCAAGAAATATTGGGGCATATTTAACTTCCAAAAGAATGAGAAACAAGACATTAATTGGTGCACTGACAGCATGTATAGAAACGTCAAGGAGTAAAGAGAGCATTACATAGCAAGGATAAGCTTCTCAATCACAAAATTACCATCATTAGACGGTTGATTGGAAGTGCAATTGCGCCTAACATTTCTGATAGTGTTTCTAGTGTCACAAACCCTTTATTGTTCTGAAAATGCATGAAATATATATATATAAACTGTTATATGAACTTAATTAGATGGATACGAAGGAATTTTAACGGACATAATTTCAAGATTTTTTTTGGTGCTTTTTTTAAAGAATGAATTCTTTTGATGTTTTAGTCTCGTTGACATCCCGTTAGGAAATTACTTTCAAAACATGTAATACAACGTGGAAAATATTGAAGAATGAAAAAGAATTATCTAAATAAGACTAAACTCTATAAATGTGTAGTTATGAAAAGAAAAGAAAGAAAAGAGGTATCTAAAATTGACAAATTGCAAAATTAACAGAATGGTCAACTTGACACGTAAAAGCAACACCTTTTCATAAAAATTTCTAATATTTCTACCTACCATAAGTTTTTTGTAAGATTATTAATAAATAATTAACGTCTATTATAGTTGAACTTTTATATCAGTCTATTCAATCTTTAGTAAAAGTATATAAATAATCTAAATGTGAAACTGTGTCTTTTTCTAAAAGAAATAAGCACAAAATAGATAAAAATGAATTAAAAAATGGGAAAATTTTTAAAGATCGATAGGGTACTTTTATATTGTCGAATCAAAATCAAAAGTGCACAACCAATTGGTTTTCTACTTTAATTTATTTCTAACATTTATAAAAACTTAAAAATCAGTTATATAGGATTGATATATCATAGAAGAATTTAAGTCAATAAGATACTTTGTATTGACAACGAACCGGATTTTACTGACATTTTAATGACAATTCGAGTAAATAATAATAAATTTATATTGCCAGCAATCCGGATATAACTTTATTTTTTGGTAAAGCAATTTAGAACGTTTAAACGGACATCATTGGACATAGTTAAAATAGAACTTAATTTTACTTAATTCATTAGAAATACTAAATTATAATTTTGAATTAGATTTGTTAAATGGTTTTACCATTAAATAACATCGTACTTTATTTGAACTTTGTTTTTTAACTTCCTTTTTTAAGTCTTTACAAGACAAAGTTTCGTCTGGCCGACAATGTATTTTAGCCTTGCAATGATAATTAATTGATTCTACAATTAACAACACTCGGTTGTTGAATAAGGCATAATTTCTACAAATAAAAAAAAACATACATTTGGACGAAAAAAAACATGTATTTTTTTAAAAAGCCCTTGACATCTTATTTGGTCTTCAGATATACATAAGTAGGAAAAGGGTTGATTCACATACTGTTTCAAATTATCGCACAAAAACGAGAGAAAGTGCATATTTCAAGCGACCCAGAGTCATATATTCCACATTTAAACGACGTTAATATCGTCTATTCATTTCTTTATTTTCTGACATAAAATAATCCAATTTGAAATTTATTGTACACTTTCAAATTTTAAGTTTGATAGACGAATTTGCAACTGATAAATTTACCTTGCTGTATAATCGTCAGGAATTGATGACCGAGGTTTCGCACTGGTGAACCCTGTTTAAATACAAATGTGTTTTTTTTTAAATAAAAACTAATTAAAACAAAGCTTTTATCTCCTATTTCAAAAATAAAAACGACCTTTTTTAATCAGTATTTGCCTAATTGATACAAAACTCGCCTTAGAAATTTTCCAAGTAATACTGTGTTCACAAAATTTACTGGTGTGATCAATTATCAAGCAATCCAGTCCAAGGTGTATGGCCTTTTTCATGATTGATAAAGTTTATGAAGGTTTCTAAGTTCAGAAATCATCTTTAACCACGCCATATTATTTGTGTATTGTTCCAAATCGAAACTCTGTAATCCAGTGGTGGTCGTTTGTAACTGTATAACATATTTTTTCTCTTTACTCTATAATTTATTTTTTTAGTTTAAACCCGTCATTGTGTCCTTGGTTGAATTGTGTTACATTTGTAAAGTCATTAAAATTTATATCTAACGATAAAGTGTAGTTTTAAAGCTTGTCGAAGGCCGTACAGTAACTTTCAGGTGATAACATTAAAATCATTTGATCGTTGGTGATTTTGTGTTTCAAAAGAAATCCTACAACATCTTCTTATTTTTTTGACACACAAATATAAGGATATATGTCGTCTTACAGATACTTTTAGAAAAGAAAAACAGGGACACATATACAACAGCAGATAACACAGAAGAAAACATTCACATTGATATTAAAACAACTAATATTACGAAAAAGGTGGAACATTACATGAGGTAACTTAAAATCTTAGGTAAAAAGAGAAAACCAAACATTTTACATACTACATTTTTGTACTATTCTAGTTAATACCATAAAAAATTAATACAATTAATCTTTGATTTTAAGATAATTACAAACCTGAACTGCACTACTGATCAATATAGTTCAAGTTGCATATGTTACAACACTATACTTTCAAAATATTCCGCAGATCAGTTTCAATGATGGTGGATCCGACAATCTTTAAAATGTCACTCCTATAATTTTTTTACTGACGAGTGATCAATTTGATGTAGTACATACTTTACATATGTTATCTCATTTACAATAAAACCATAAATCTCAATATAATACATAATGTAATAAAAAGTATTTAAAATTTGCCAACTGCTGAACATAATATTGAGGTCAGCAGATTTATTGCCATTACCAATACAGGAACAAAACATTATAAAATGTGTAATATTATCATGAAAATTAATGACTGAAGTATACTCTATGATATATATGAATCTCTTTTCTTTATCATCCTGCTAGCTAAGGGAAAAAAAGATCATTTCGTGTCAAACTACGTTTGCATGTTTTGTTATATAACTATATTTTTTTATGTATATTTTCTGAAAATATTACCATTTGAGTAATTAATGGAAAGGTGGCACATTGTTTTGTCTAAGTTATATTATTGTAAAAAGGATTTGGATTTGTATTCTTATTGTAATAAGCTTATTTCAAAATGCAGTTTCTACTAGAAAGTATAAGCGTAAACGAGCATTTGTGTTGATTTAACTTGATATACAGATTTGACACAGTTGTGTAATATTTACATGAATTTTACAGCACTTTATCGATAGATTTAAGAAACACAAACATTAGCAACCTGAAATTTAAATAAACAATCGTGTTGATATTGTTTACGATCAATAATTTATTGCTTTCAAATCTACATTGTTGTAAAAGAGAGACGAAAGAGCAGACAGTCAAACTCATAAATCAAAAATAAACTGACATCGCCATGGCTAAAAATGAAAAGGACAAACAGACACTAGTACACATGACACAACATTGAAAACTAAAGAATAAACAACACGAACCCCACCAAAAACTAGGGGTGATCCCAGGGGCTCCGGAAGGGTAAGCAGATCCTGCTCCACATGTGACACCCGTCGTGTTGCTTATTTGATATCAAATCCAAAAATAGTCTAATTTGGTAGGTCAAATTCACGAAAGAAAAGAGATTGTAGTTACGACGTAATGAGCATATCCGATATCATATGTGAAACGGTTATTCCATAACGGTCAACCAACTCGCGATGGCGTCCGTAAAATTTACGAAGGGATGATTTCAACTTCACCATTTGAATTTCTTGGTTTAATAGGTTCCTTGTGAGCAGTAACCCTTTATCAAGAAAATCATGATAGGAAATGCAAGCACTGGAATATCGTATCAATTGGGAGATATATACCCCGTATGCAGGTGCTGCTAGAATGTGACTACTTAGAAATGGAAAGTTCACAATTGGAAAGCTGAAATCATCTCTTTTGTCGTAAAGTTTTGTTTTCAACCGACCCTCATGGTCAATTTCTAGATATAAGTCAAGATATGAAGCCGACTTAACTGTATCTGTAGTATGGTTTATCTCTAGTTCAATGGGATAGATGCGTTCCACATACATGAAATAGTCACCAAATTTTGAATTATTTAGTTAAAGAACATCATCTATATAGCGGAAAGTAGAGTTAAAGGATATTGCTAACTTAAATTACAGTACTTAATATGAGTACTTAATTTCATATTTAAACAAAAGTAGTCATTTTGTAAAAATTCCTTTCGATACAAATAAGTACATGTGATATTAGTGCCAAAGAGACAACTTCCATCCAATTTACAATATGTGAAAAATGAACAATTATAGGTCTAAGTATTGCCCCTTATACAGTGCATTGTCTTACACCGAACAGCAAGCTATAAAGGGACCCTTAATGACTATTGTAAAAGAATTCAAACAGGAAAAACAACAGTTCGATCTGTAAATAAAACGAGAAATGAGAAACCTGTATTAACCACTCCAATAAACGACAACCAGCTCATGAGTAGAGTTAACACAGTCTAATAGATATTGAATATTGAATTTAAAAAAAGAGAGTGCATGTTTGTGTTTGTGTATTGGCTGTTTGTTTTATTCGTTTTTTGTTTTGCATCTTTATATGATCGTTATACTCGATTTGCCAAATCTTATATGTTCATTTTGTTCTGAATATGTATTTTTCTTTGAGATATTTCATAATTAACTCATAATCTACCATCTTCTATAACTTAATAGATACCTGTGCTTATGAAACTCGTCATATATACAAGTCTTAATTTTTATTCGTCAAATAAACCCTTCTTTTACAAAAAGACTTGTTTACGCTTTAATTATTTTATGGATATAGCATAATATCTGACAAAGGCATACTACTGTTTTCCAGAAAGTCAAAAAAGAAAACATTCACACCCGGTAGAAAATGTCATTCAAATAAAGGCAACAGTAGTATACCGCTGTTCAAAACTCATAAATCCATGGACAAAAAAACAAAATTGGGGTAATAAACTAACACCGAGGGAAACGCATTGAATATAAGAGGATAACAACGACATAACACTAAAATGTAACACACACAGAAACAGACCGAGCATCAGACAAAATCCCACGAGAATAACAAATATAATATCAAAACCAAATACATGAATTTGGGATAGACAAGTACCGTAACACGTCTTATCGCAATGTGAATTTACACTCACAAATAAGAGAAAACAAACGACACAACGTTAAAATGTGTGTTTATGACCCTAGTAATCCCTAGTTAATCTTAGTGACGAGCTGTACCGACTTCAATGACAAAAACGCCGAAGATTATATCAGAAAAATGCTATACTTTATTACCGTTGATATATGTGTTGAGTTGGCTGTTTTGCTATTTCAACAGCCAGTCGGAGTCTTATTGGAAACTTATTATCACCCTACTGGCCTAATAGTTGATGTTTTTCAGATGGAGTAAGATTAATTCAGAACCTTTATGAATAATATGAAAAATAACATCTGCAAAGTTCCCAGCAATATTGATCCTTTCACTGAAGGTGCAAAACCATATCATAGTACGTCACATCCAGTCAAAGAAGGGTCGAAAAAAAGTTCTTTGAATTTGACAGTTGTAAGACATTTATCTTGCATTTCATTGAAGTAAATAAACTCATCATAGATACCAGGACTAAAAATTGTATATACGCCAGACGCGCGTTTCGTCTACAAAAGACTCATCAGTGACGCTCGAATACAAAAAAGTTAAAAAGGCTAAATAAAGTACGAAGTTGAAGAGCATTGAGGACCAAAATTCTTGAAAGTTTTTCCAAATACAGCTACGGTAATCTATGTCTGAGGTAGAAAAGCCTTAGTATTTCAAAAAAATCAATATTTTGTAAACAGTAAATTTTTAAATATAACCATATGAATGACAATTCATGTCAGCACAACAAGTACTGACTACTGGGCTTGTGATACCCTCGGGAAAACATTTCTCAGTGATAAACATTTATCTTGGGTGTTTCAAAGCACCATTCTGTTTGGTCTTTCTATAAAAAAAAACTATTGGTATTTTGAGGTTCTTAAGTTACAGAAGCTTGTACACAGAAAACGAAGAGGTAAACATTGCAATTTAGTACATTTGTTTAAAGTCCATGCTTTTTAATTGAAATATTCAGAGTGGATTTAGTCTCAAAAACACATTTTATGAATAAAGTTGCCTTGAACATGTTGAAAAAGGACTCTTCCGGAATTTAAAGTGGCCAAAACAAGACTTCTCAGTTTTTTGGGGGAAATCCTTTCTCACTTATCTCCGTATCACTTATATACACATGGAAAAAAGTATTGCAACACCTTAATTTTTTAAAACTTGAAAATACAGCCTCTTTTTTTGGATAAAATATAATAAAATATTGTATAATATTATTGAAACATAGTTTATAATAACATTGGCTTAAAGAACAAAAAATGTTTGAAAAAAAAATATCTATATAACCACAATCTTAATAACAAAATGAAGTGTTTTTTGTACAAAAAAATGGATTTTACAACTTTTACTGTAGTCGAACCTTACAATTTCAGACATTTTAAAATTAATCTTCAGATGACTGTTCACATCATGGTTGATCATGATCGTTATACGCCAAAGAATAAGTACTTTGTGCGCAGCCTCCATTCAAACGGATAACCGCATTTGTAAACGTCTTCTGATTCCTGCCATAAATTAATTAATTTGTTGCTAAGGCAGCAGCAACCATTTCTGATGAAGGGCATTGTTAATTTCATGATGTGTTTGAACTGGGGTGTCCTTCCGCGCACTTTCCGCCCAATAGTGTAACATATATGTTCGATATGGTTCAAATCCGGACTACAATCGGGCCAAGGAAGATGAACCGAACTCCATTGGAACAATAAATCTTCCTCCACGATGCTTATTTCTAACTTTGGCGAGCTCTGCACTACATTGGATACGAAAAACTGTGTGTCTGTTCGTAAGCAAAGGTCTCCGAAATAGTCTTATCACACGATAACCAGTAGCGATGAGTCGATCTCGAACAGTTCTTGTTAAAAGGCTCATGTATGCCCATCACCCTTTTTTTTAGGATTATATTGTATGCAATAGGTTTCCTTCTGACCAGCCTTAATTATGCTTGATTTTCCCTAGCAAATGGTTTAGGGGGTCTTTTTTTTTTTTTTTTTTTTTTTTTATCTCGGAAGGTCTTTAACATCGTTCTTTGCCTGGTTTTTATTCTCAAAACGACTTATAGTGGAATGGGTATGACCAACAATACGTGCAGTTGTTACAGCGACATATCTGCTTCTCTCATGCTTATAATATGCCTTCTTGCTGCAGTTTAGAGTTGCCTAGAACCCATTACAAGGTGTCAATTACATAACTTTAAAAACTTGGTTATTATAAGTGTTGAAAACAATGAGGATACAAACATCTGTTTTGCTGTTTACGGGCACAGTAGCTACATGTACAGATAAAAACTTATCGAGTCGATATTTATTGATTGAACTCAGGTGATATTTAAATAATGTTTAACCAGTTCTTTTTTACAAAATTATATCACAAAAAAATAAAGAATGTTTATTTAATTTCAATTTCAATTTGCTGTTGCAATACTTTTTTCCATGTGTATATAATGATATTAAAAAAAAACTTTGTCCTCCGTATTACTTTAATGAATATACAGTTATGAGTAAATGTAATTATTTAAGAAGCAGTAACAACGAGTTATTCACTTAAAGGGAAGAGCGATGTAAATTTAAGTTTTGCATTAGGACCTGTTAAAACCTTAAGTAAGTTAACTTTTATATAGACAGTTCACTGAGCTCGACTTCTTCAATGTCTAATCTATTATTACATTTCTTTAATAAATGAATCAAAGTTACCCCAAAATGTTGGCCTAAAATGTTGAAATTCTGTAGAAAATGAGGTATGAATAGTTATCAAAGGTACTAGGATTATAATTTAATACGCCAGACACCCGTTTCGGTTACATATGACTCATCAGTGACGCTCTGATTGTAATATTTATAAAGCCAAACAAGTTCAAAAATGAAGAGCATTGAGGATCCAAAATTCCAAAAACATGTGCCAAATACGGCTAAGGTAATCAATGACTGGGATAAGAAAATCCTTATTTTTTTCGGAAAATTCAAAGTTTTGTAAACAGGAAATTTATAAAAATGACCAAATAATTGATATCCTGTCAACTTGGAAGTACTGACTTCTAAGCTGGATATACCTTCGCAAACATAATGTTCACCAGCAGTTGCATTGACCCAGATGTGTAAATAGTTATCAAAGGTATTAGGGACCTAATAACGAAGACAAGAAGTTCAGTAGTTGTATTCATAATTCTAAAGTTTTGAGTTTTTGGAGAACTTGGGCTCGAATTCTTGTAGATGTCATCTTACTTTATACTAGATCTTACTCAAACTATTGAACTGTTAATGACAAAACTTGACAGTAAAACATGAAATTACCAGTATTACAAAGAGACAAGATTCATTCAGTTTATTCAGCAAAAAAGTATTTTCAATAATCTACTATTCCGTGTGTGCTTGCAAATCTGTTATCACAGTGAACTTAAGATTAAGAATACTGCCGATATTAAAAGATATCCTTTAAACTGATATTGCCCCAGATATTTTAAAGTCGAACGACATCGAACTTTTTCATTGATAACTTCACCTATTGCAGCAGTACTACCTGCTCCTCCGTTTGATGTTTACATATCTCAATTGATAAGTAACACTGTTTTATGTTTAAAAAGTACGAACTTCATTAGCAATGGTGTGTTTCTTACACAAACACTGCTTCAACAGAGTAACGAGAAAGAAGATTGAAAATGTCACTCCAAAAGTGTTATGTTCATTATCACGAATTGATCAACCGATACGATTTATATATATATATGTCCTTTCTAGTGGCCGACATGTTTTTGTAGTCTGGATTTTGAAAGTGGTGTTATTCTATAAAGATAATAAAAATACAACCGAGTGTAGCGAGACTAAAAATAATTTTGACGATTTTATGCAAAAATACGATACGTTGTCCAATCGAAGGGTGAACGACCTATACGCCCCAACCCCCGAAATTGGCATTTCCCTTGAAGTTACGACAAAGTTGAATTTTGTAATTAGTGTCACCAGAGCCGTGCACATAAAATCATATATACCGTCTTGCTTGGTCAATTACTATAACATATTCAATATATGTAAATATGTTTGACGTCTTTGTTTAATTCCGATAATTCCGAGGATTTTTCTGATAAATTGTTTGATTATAAAGTACATAAACAAAATGTTTCAAAGAAAATAATCAAATGAATACAATGACGAGATTGTTCTTGTTAGACCCGCTTCAAAAAAACACAACTCCTTAATACTGAAATAATTCAGACTGTTAAGAAATAGAATTTTTTTAAGAATATGGTATTTTCAGAAAATTAAAGAATATATTGAGAAAAAAATAGAATTTCAACAACCAATTAACACAAGTTTTATCTCTGTTTCAGGATCAATGACAAACGAGAGGATTTTTTATTTCGGTATTATCAATTTCCACCATCTTAATAGCAATATACTAACCTCACCTGCATATGGGATATACATTTCCCAACTCCTACGATATACAAGAGCTTGTACAACGTTACCGGTGTCTGAGCAGAAAGTTGATGAAACAGGGTAATATCAATTTACGTCTTGTTCTTTTTCGAAACAAAATTTATCGGAATAAACCAAGACCTTATCGATAAATATTCCTTATTAACTTCGCATTATAATACGGTTTCTAGGTACTGACGTTGTGTATCATCTTAATGGCTTGTTATTTTATATGCCTTTGTAAAGTACTACTTTTACTGCTTAGTCTATTATTTGGTAATTAGATATAAGAAGATGTGATATGAGTACCAATGGGATAATACTAATGTGTATGGCAAGGAACTTGTTATTCCGTCATTTATATTGGTGCTATGGTAAATGTGTGTGCATTTGTCTTAGTACACAATTTTGTTAATGTGCTCATATTTATAGTGAATTAGATTATAACACAGTACTGACTGCTGTGCTTTTAATTTTGACATTAACATCTATTGTGTCTGTTTGTTATTCTCGCATATTGTTGCAATATAATGAAATGTTAGTGCGACTTTCCTACAAGTGTGAGGCTTACCTAGCTATAAAACCAGGTTTAATCCACCACTTTCTACATAGATTGTACAAAATCAGGAGTATGACAGTTGTTATCCATTCAATATAATAAATCGGATATCTTCACCGTTTTCTTGTTTGTTTTTAGTATGATGTTGGTCTGGTCACTTATTAGCAGATAATGCCACGAATTCATGTTTAAGGTTGATAGATATAAATATTTGAATCGTTCACTTTTATAAATAGTAGTTGGTTAAGGATACGTTATTGGTTGTGATGTCCTTTCTGTCGTAAATGGAACATGTTCTCCATTATTCTGGGGTTTACATGTTTGTAATGTACTATAATATTATTTATTATGCGTTTGTTGGTACTAAATTCCTGTTACGTAGTGTTGTCATTTTAGCGACATCTTTTAACATTGCCATATAAGCGGGGGAGGTTTGGCTGAGGATGAACCCACCATTTTCTATTAAAATATCCTGTTTCAAGTCAGGAAAATGGCAGTTGTTATCAAAGAGTCCTGAATATTTTTGTTGCTGCACATCTTGTTTCTAATGTTCGTTCCCTTATTTTAATCTTTTAGTTGATGTGTCTCTGTATTAGTTTGTAACCCGGCTTTTTTTCTATCGACTTTTAACTGTTAAACAACGATATACTACTGTTGCCTTTTTTTTATCATTTTCTTACAATTGTAAAAACATAAATCAGAATATTGTTTACCTTTGATACAAATTTATGGTTTTGCCGTGCACAATGTACCTTCTATTTTTGAGTTTATTTTTGAAAAATCGTCGCCTACTGCTTTCAATATTAATGTACATTTATAAAGCAACTTATAAGCGTGCACCTGCTTGTTATATCGACCAGATTTGTCAACATTTTCATCGCCATTATTTGATTAATTTTCGCTTACGCATTCTAAACAGTGACTAGAATCATAACCAATCTTCGCATGATTACTCGGCCTATCTGTTTCGCTGTCATCAAAAAATTCTGCTGTTTCGTCTGCACAACTTGGTTATTTCTTAATTTGTTTAATTCTACTCTCTATCAAATTCATAACATCTGTTTTTAGCTTATCAGTTAGTTTCTTGTAATTGGATTGTTTCTCTATGAAAGATGGATCATCTTCATTGGCGTCCTTAAGTCTGGACATTATATTTGTGACAATTTCTTTGGATCTTTTTAACCAATTGTTTTCCTGAAAACAAGAGTTATTAATACTTTATAAATGATAAAATACTCACTAGGTATGTTCAAGTCTCAGGGTTCGCATTCATTTACTGCATGTTGTCTTATGGTATGGTATTAATTGTCATTGTGTATTTCTTCGCCTAAATAATTGGTCAGCAGAACCATGTAAATATGTTTGTTACAGATTGTCGTTAGGATAAAACCATCAATAGATTAATGTACAACATAGACATTCGTACGTAGTTGAAATCAATTTGTTAACCTCTAAATTTCGCTTGTATGATGTTTATTTGCTGATGGGTTGCAAATTTGTCCATGAATACGCAACACTTCCAACGATCATTTTTGAAAAACGTCATAAAAGAGAGAGAAAAATGGAATGGAAAATCCGTTGTATAAACAAAACAATATAATGGCTGAAAAAAAAACCAATCATGAATAAAAACTCACGAAAAATAGGAACATATGCATTAGAAAATAAATAGAGCATATAATGCTAAAAAAGAGCTTTTACAACGTAGGTTTTAAGTAACCGATTTGCTACAAAAGGTTACTATTCATATAAGGGAATCAATCATTACCGATGACGGATAAATTCTGGGTTGTTACACATACACTTAATTTGACACTATCTACAAACTACATGCTTAAATTTGGTTTGACGACGCCGGTAAATGTGTATATCTATATCTTTTAAACATTCAATGTGCCTATCAACAGGAAACGTCTCGTTAGAATTGGACTGACGTGTATAACTAAACGTTTACATACCTTTTGTATATCATTGGCTATTTCCTCTGCCTTCTTATCTGACAGAGGTTTTGTCTCTTTTGACTTTATTAATTCTTTTTCAACTTTCTTTTGTACAGCTTTAATCATTCGGGGACTTTGAATCACTTTGTCTGCCTAATAAGTAAACATAGTGCTGTTTTAAACATGTTTTCTACATTAAAAAAAATCAAACATGATGATTAAAAACTGTAGTTATTTATGTTTTGTTTATTTATTAACTGATGTCTAGGTAAAGAAAACGCGAAAGACTCATGGAAAATAGAAATGAAAAAATCATTTAAACACTATAAACGATTTTTTTTCAAACCAATCTTTAAGCATTATTAACGTTTAAGCTGAAAATGCTACCAATTATTTCGAAATGGATATATACGTAGTCCAAATAATTATGACATTTGGACTAGATATATATGCTACTATAAAATTGAGAAAGGAAATGGGGAATGTGTCAAAGCGACAACAACCCGACGATAGTGCAGAAAACAGCCGAAGACCACCAGTGGGTCTTAATATAGCGAGAATTCCCGCACAAGTAGGTGTCCTTCAGCTGGCCCCTAAAATATGTATACTAGTACAGTGATTATGGACGTCATACTTAACTCCGAATTATACACAAGAAACTAAAATTAAAAATCATACAAGACGAACAAAGGCCAGAGGCTCCTATCTTGGGACAGGCGCAAAAATGCGGCAGGGTTAAACATGTTTATGAGATCTCAACCCTCCCCCTATACCTCTACCCAATATAGAAAAGTAAACGCATAACAATACGCACATTAAAATTCAGTTCAAGAGAAGTCCGAGTCCGATGTCAAAAGATGCAACAAAAGATGCAACAAAAGAAAATAAATAAAATGACAATAATACATAAATAACAACTGACTACAAGCAGTTAACTGACATGCCAGCTCCAGACCTCAATTACACTGATTGAAAGATTATGTCTTCATCTGATCAACAGAATCCGTATATCCTAGTTATACGGTGTCAAACGTTTTAATTGATTACTTTAAGAAATTTTGTTTAATCAATTGATAAATGATTACGCTGATTTTTGTATGATATCGATTACAACCGATTTCTATATTAAAAGTAAATTTCTGTTTGATGAGTTAACATTTTTTTTCAAAATGGAAGCTCATATCAAGGATCCAAAATATGGATTGCTTACCCAATGTTGTTGATAGGACAGAACTATAAACAACTGGCTTACAAGTTGGAGGTTAACCTAGCTATAACACCAAGTTTAATTTAACATTTTCTTTCCGGGGAAAAAAACTAAACCTTTTCAGGAATAGGGCATCACTTTTTCACTTATTCTGTTTGTTGATATGGTATGGTTTCGTCAGTTTTAAGGTTTTTTCCTTTTTGAATTTGCCTGAGCTTCTATATTTTTTCTTCAATGAAATTGTACTTGATTTTCATATGATGAGAATGGAAATGGGGAATATGTCAAAGAGACAACAACCCGACCAAAGAGCAGACATTATCAGAAGACCATCAATGGGTTCTGAACGCAGCGAGAAAATTTTGCACCCGGAGGTAATCTTCATCTGGCCCCTAAATTGAATGGTGCACTAGTGAAAATAGACGTCACACACTAAACTCCAAAACGTATACATGATCTAAATATGTCAAGTAGGAAGTCTTTGAAACTTTTAAACAAAACAAACGACCTAAATGCATTAATATGTTAGAGTTCAATCTAGAATAGACCAATATGTTTACTAGAATAAATTGGAATTATACGTCAAGAGATGTCAAACCCATTAAAAAATAAAGAACTAAAAATGCATATATTCACATATAGGTTACCAATGAAGCAAATTTATTATTCGTAATAACATTTTCAGTAATAAAAGTAAACTTAAAGTATTGCAAGTATCCTATTAATGTGGGTACGACTTGCAGGTAAACTAGCAATCCTAGTCAATTACGATTGGATTCGAACTCACGTGACACGAAGTCACAACCTCAACGTTAAGTAGTAAATCAATTACGATGACTACTCGACGACCGAGACCCACATTGTCTATGCTAAAAATGTTGTTTGATATAATACTAGAGTAGCAATTGTAAAAACAATGTATATTCAAATAAGTAAATAGTATATGCAAAACCAAAAAGGAATTAGATAACTTAAGACCTTCATCCGGAAGCTTTCCATCAACTTGATGTTAATTAGTCAATGACTATAGGTCAATTCAGCTGATTACTCTTCCGGAGTACCTGAGATTACACCCAGATTTTGATTTGGGTTTGCGTTGCTTAGTCTTTACTTTTTTATGTTGTGTCTTGTGTATAATCATTTCTCATGTTTTTTTTCTTTTTTAGCCATGGCGTTATCAATTTGTTTTCGATTTATGAGTTTGAATGTCCCTCTTTTAGTGACATCGTTATGAACAACAATGAATATCTGTATTTAGAATAAAGATATCATTGCTAATGAGACTTCAATTAACAAGGGACAAAATGACGGAGATACATGTATTACTTTTTTCAACAGACAATGACAGCATCTCATCTGTTTATGAATATCTATTCAAAGGGCCAATTTTAATATCGATGATTTCGCAAGTCCATATAATAATAATCTTTATTGAAAAAATACACCGATAAGGGTCTAGCAATACAAACAAACAAGGGTACAACACAATGCAAAACAATTTGATACAATAGAACATATTTAAAAAAAAAGAGTTCAATTAAAACAAATGTTAACATAACCAACCAAAGACTGACTGACCTGGGTCTGGTACCCTCAGTTCTTACGACTGTTAAAGAAGACTCCAATATGAAAAACAATTTCAAGGGTAGGTTTTAGAATGTGTTTAAGCTTATTAAATGCATCAAGACGTTGAAATAATGGCACATAGTCTTTTAGATAAGCAAAAACATTTGAATGCAATGCTATGTTAATGTCACAATACAAAAAATATGAAATACGTCATCTAGGACCATAGTTTTTGGCATATTCTAGTGTGCTCTTGAATTAAAACCAGAAATCAACTAACAACAAATGTATTCCTCACCTGCACACTAAGCAAATTTAAAGTAACGAATAAACACTTACATCTTACATCAACTAGCTGGGAAAAAACTAACGAAAGAAATCCATACTTACAAAATTCTCCTGAAGCTTATCAGCCTCTTCGTAACATTCTTTAAGATAGGTTGTCAAGTCGTTATATGTTTCTTGACGATCTAGTTTTTGGTGTGATCCTTCTATAGAAACAGAACCCACTTTACCAAGAGAACAGCAACAGAGTCCCATTATTTACTCCTTAAAATAGATATAATAATAAATCAGCGGTTAATTGAGTAAATAATAACTTAATTTCATAAAATATCAGACTGAAAATAAGTCATAGTAATGCCATGCTTTATTCATGTTTTCTATGTTTAACTATGTTTTCGTCGCGAAATCGTCAATCAGTTAGTGTACTGTAACCTTTAGAAATAAGGAAAATGGACAATTTGTCTGCATTGTTTGCACCTGTTCTAAGTCAGGAACCTGATGTTCAGTGGTTGTCGTTTGTTGATGTTGTTCATAAGTGTTCCTCGTTTCTCGTTTTTGGATAGATTGGACCGTTAGTTTTTCTGTCTAAATGGTTTAATAGTCTAATAAGTTTTGGCCTTTAATAGCTTGATGTTTGGTGTGAGTCAAAGCTCCGTGTTAAAGGCCGTACATTGACCTATAATAATGACTTGGATGGAGAGTTGTCTCATTGGCATTCGATCACATCTTTCCTTATCTAAATTCGTAGTTTTTGACCGAACCACATTTCACCTTTTAGTTTATTTTTCAGTTACCAACCTGTACTATTCATAAGTAACTAAAGTAGACAAATACGTGGTTTGTTAAATTTTCTAACGTCGGGATCTTTTAAACACACTATAAGATACGGGTTAGGCTAATTGTTAAATCCTTTGCCGTGACTAATAATTGATTATATTCACGTTATTTGACTATTAAAGATCGTTTGAAGTTGTCAGGATTATCAACTACCGTGGAAATGATGTTTGTTAATTAATTAGATTAATAAGATCCGAATACCCTTAATTCGAAAAACATGAATGATATAGATTTTTGTCAGTGAAACAAAATTTTGATAAAAATAGAGAGAAAATATACCAAAATGGTATTAAAGGCTCTCTGTACGACCAAAGACTTTGACTATATAGTAAATTCACATTGGAATGAAGGGTGTGCTATAAAACCTCGTTCAACCACTTCCTTTCATTATAAAACATATGTTACCTAGTCTGCAATATGACATACAATGTCCAAATATTTCCTAGAGAATTTAAAAAAATGTCGAAATTAAAAGGCTATATTATAATAAGTGAAACTTTTTTTGGTGAAGAAAGAATAAATGTGATTTATATTGTGACTGATAATGAGGGTCTAGATAAGGAATGTTATCGTCTCCGGGGTTTTTTTTTGTGTCTTCTTAAATTCTTTATTTTGTGGCTCATTTCTGTTTTTTGTACGTCTTGCAGTTCCTTTGACTTTGTTTTCATTTTACCTATATTGATCTGAGGTAAGAACAATATTGTTCTGATTCTGATTTATTCTGTAACAGTGGCTTTTTGCATACGACAATTCATAAAAAATGAGCTGTTCCAAGTCAGGAGCCTGTAATTCAGTAGTTACATTTACCTTCATCGGGAACGCATATATCGATATATATATGAAAGTAGTAGAAGTTCAGAATTACGTGGAGAGATACGGACATGAAGTTACATCCTCGGATTTCAAATGTTTGGCTTTGAGCTTTCCTGATGAAGGTAAATCCAAAAAAGCGCTTTGGGCGCATGAAATTTATAAACGTGTTGTTTTCAATTTTTCAAGAATATTTAGTTTCATAAATAACATCTAAATATGCATAGAATTTTGGTTAATTGCTATAAAATTGAAAATGGAAATGGGGAATGTGTCAAAGCGACAACAACCCGACAATACAGCAGACAACAGCCGAAGGCCACCAATGGGTCTGCAATGTAGCGAGAAACTCCCGCACCCGGAGGCGTCCTTCAGCTGGCCCCTTAAAAACATGTATACTAGTTCAGTGATAATGGACGTCATACTAAACTCTGAATTACACACTAGAATTAAAAATCATACAAGACTAACAAAGGCCAGAGGCTCCTGACTTGGGACAGGGGTTAAACATGTTTATGATATATCAACCCTACCCCTATACCTCTAGCCAATGAAGAAAAGTTAACGCATAACAATACGCACATTAAAATTCAGTTCAAGAAAAGTACGATTCCGATGTCAAAACATGTCACAAAAGAAAATAAACAAAATGACAATAATACATATATAACAACAGACTACTAACAGTTAACTGACATGCTTAATGTTAATTTGTTTCAATAAAGCTATTAAGGTTATAAATGATCGTAATTGTACCATATGAATCTCCTGTTCTAATCAATTGTCAAATCAATTATGTTTTACTTACAATATTTGGCTAACCTCCGATAGAAGATACTGTGTGAAGGTTGGTGTTTGGTTTTTTATATAGTGAACGAAAGTTAAAAAGTTAAAACCGTGTGATGTTAAAGTAAAAATATGAGAATATTTTAAATAACTGCTGATCAATTATAAAAGACTCGATTCGTTGAATGCAACAAAACTGATATTGGAAACTGGATACTTGACACAGTTTAAATATATATAAACATAAACGGATATTGTATATAATAGACTAATGTTTTTCATGATATTCTATATATATATATACACTAAATTGGTCAAATTACACAGTATTAAAATGTCGTCAATAAACATAACTATCTACTAGCTATAAAGAAAGTACCCGCGAAATATACTTTGGTTCGTATATATTTTTGGTTTAAGGCGGTATTAAGATCTTATATCTTTTGCAAGCGTGTCACAGACGGAATACGACCACTCAATATGAACTTAATGGGGGGGGGGGGTTTACGTTTAAAAATCTGTTGTTAAATTGCTGATAGCTTTAGGAGAATTTGTATCACAAAGTGTTTCAGTGTAAGGTCAATCCGCATCTGATTTCAGGTATTTTCGTGCTAAGAACCTCCCCCGAGGGTATCACAAGCCCAGTAGTCAGCACAAAAAAGAATTATCATTGATATGGTTATATTTATAAATTAACTGCTTATAAAATTTTGAATTTTTTGAAATACTAAGGCTTTTCTACCTCAGGCATATATTGCCTTAGCTGTATTTGGCTAAACATTTAGGACTTGTGGTCCTCAATGCTCTTCAACTTCGTACTTTATTTTGACTTTTTAACTTTTTTGGATTCGAGCGTCACTGATGAGTCTTTTGTCTGTATAATCTTCCGGTTGGGAATACCAAAAAATGTCTAGTGTAGAGTCGCGTATTTGACGTCAGAATGTAAACATCACACAGGAAGAGATATACAATATTTCTGTCGTTCAATTATTTTCAAATTATAAAAGAACAATAACATAATTAATGACATCATAATAGAACAAAATCATGATGGCAGGATGTTTAAAAGTACCGAGCCACGTCATATGTACCAAAAAAAACCAACACCCACCACACGTACTAAGCAAACTAGCAAAAATGAAAATAATACAAACAACACACTGACGGGATTTATAAGAACCGAGCAACGTCAAATGGATATCACCGAAAACAGACAAAACAGTAAAAGTAATATTTATAAAGACAAATAAAAAAATATATAACACTGTATTAAGATGATAAACAACGTCAATACACAGAATCTATACACCAAGACCATCATGTATAAAATATGTACTGTTGCATATCGGTTGTCATGAATATATACTCAAAAATGTATTTGTTTTATTTATTACATAACAAAAAAGTATTGATAATTTGTAGTTTGGTTATGTCTTCTGTACAATAAAAAAACCAGATACCAATCTGCTTTGGTTACTTTATCATAGACCAAATCTTAATTTAAAAGTTTTGTATGAGGCTTATAACAAGTATGATATACCAAAAATACATTTCTCTTCCGATTGCTGTATTTTCTAGAAAAAAAATATTGACATCACAACGTCATATAACGTGTTTTCTTTTAAATGAACCGGTCCAACGATGCAGTTGATTTATAAAAACTAAATTAGAAAATCGTGCATCAGTTTCTTTTTAAACACCATCAACTTTTTTTGGATATACGATAATAATTCATATATAGTATTCTTTTTCGTACAAGTACAAATGAAGTAGCATCCAGGATATTCTCATGAATTGATAGGTTTCAGTCTAACGTTTTTAGTAGGTTTTCGATTTGAATATTTTTGGACTTGAAGGATGTACTAAGTCATGTAAGTTGAGGTCTTTTAAATTGGTGTCAAATAATCGGACTCCTTGGTTTTTCCCCATCAATACAGGGTAAAAATAATTTGCCCAAAACACCTATTTTGCTTTACATAGAAGACTTCAATAGCTTATAAAAGGTAATTTTCCAAAACTATAGCAGGATCTTGATTTTTGTACTTTCGATTTGAGACCCAAATTATACAAATGCAAAAATAAGGTAAAAATCAGATTCAGCCTTTTCCCGCCATTTCATAAAACTCAAATATCTCATAAAGGATCTCCATGACCTTTTAATATTTTAAGCTTATTTTGTTCGTTAACTGGTGCTCTTTCGACTTGTTGTATTAATTTTAATTTCTTGATATTGAATTTTGTTAAAGTACCTCCTTAAGAATAATAAAATATTATGTTTGAAATGTGCATCTGATGCAGATAAACGTACACAAAATTTCAATACACGACAAGAATAACGGTTGAGCGTCATAAAAAAATCAATTAATAGACACTCAAATGAAAAGGCAGACAAACCGATCAAACATTTTCTACCGTTTGATAGTGATTTTTCAGGGTAAATTATATTAAGAATATTCGTGTCACACGCCCATTTTAATTTGGCCAGTGACAGAACAGAGACACACTATGCTTACGAACTTGCTGTATGGCCAAGCGCGTTAAATGTTCTGCCTGGACTTTAATTTGAGGCAAATGAAGATTGCAATTGTATTCTTTTCTATCCTATATCAGTTCCGATTAATTACAGTTATTTGTTATAAAGTATTTTAGCCCAAAGAAGGAAAACCTGATTTCAATATACGTCAGAGGGGACAAAAAGAACCCATGGATTCTCTAATCAAAGATAACGATCCGCTCCCCACCTCTTCAGGGAAAATTGTAAACTATATATTTGAATTCAATGAAACTCTAATTTGCCTTTTGAAATAGTCATAAAGTTCTAAATTATCAGAGAGAACGCGATTAGGTTATACGCGATCGTCATTAAAAGAGGGATGAAAGATACCAGAGGGACAGTCAAACTCATAGATCTAAAATAAACTGACAACGCCATGGCTAAAAATGAAAAAAGACAAACAGAAAAATAATAGTTCACTAGCCACAAAATACATGAAAATAACTAAAGATTAAGCAACACAAACCCCAACAAAATCTGGGGGTGATCTCAGGTGCTCTGGAAGGGTAAGCAGATCCTGCTTTACATATGACACTCGTTGTGTTGCTCATGTTATTACAAACCAGGTAAATAATTCGGTAGGTCAAATTCATGTAAAGGAGGGTGATGGAAGGACGCATAAACGTAACGTTCTCGTTGCCGCTATTCATTGTTACGGGACTACATATTTATTGATAGTATAAAACAAATTGTGGAACTGTAATTTTTTCACGATAATAGCCCCAAAATGAGTAAATATTGATGAAAAAATGGGAAAACCATCAAAATTTGGTACTTTTAAAGGGCCGTAGCAAAAAAAGAAGTGCACCACCATATCAGTTTTTTTTCATCAATCATCTTTATACAGTCATATAAACCCAAAAATCAGGTTAAGAAAAAAAAGTGTAATTCTTGATATTTTTGACTCCTCAGAGGAGTACATCCTTAATTCGTTTCAAAATAATATAATTAGTTATCAAAGGTACCAGGATTATAATTTAGTACGCCAGACGCGCGTTATGTCTTGCTTTTTAAACATACGAGATTCTTAATAAAAACGGGAAATGAACGATATAATCCATGTGACTTTCTTATCGGAGCTATAAAACGTGCTGCATTTAGGGATAAAAATAGTCCCGCTTGTTCGACAACTTTTTTTTAAATAAATAAACTACTACGATATCCCATTGATATACCGGGAGATTACTACGATGTCAGATGAAAAAAACGGGAGATAACTACGATTGTAGATGGATATACCTGGAAATTACTACGATGTCACATGGATATACAATGTACCGGGAGATTACTTCGATGTCACATGGATTTACCGGGAGAATACTTCGATGTCACATGGATTTACCGGGAGATTACTTCGATGTCACATGGATTTTCCGGGAGATAATTAAGATGTCATATGAATTTACCGGGATATTACTCCGATGTCACATGGATTTACCGGAAGGTTACTTCGACGTCTTGCTAGAACTAGCTCTTATTTTAATAGTTTCATTCCTTCCGCTATAAGACTTTGGAATAGTCTTCCTTTGAGTTTACAAAAATCCCCAAGTTTGGGTACATCTAGAAGTGGACTGGAAAAGTTTTATAGGACTGATGATATATTTAAACGTTTTAACTATGGGATAAGGAAACTTAATATAAGTCATTGTCAACTCAGAAAAAATGCTAGCAACCTAAAATCTCATCTGTTTAATCAGTTCTTAACAGAGAACACTGTTTGCGGAAACTGTAATCACCCTGTTGAAGATAACAAACATTTTTTTTCATTTGCCCTAAGTACAATGATGGAAGACAGATCCTTCTTGATTCCATTAACTCCATTGCTGATAATGTTGATATAAATATTGAATTATTACTTTTTGGAAACAGATTTTTTATTTTCATATGATATGAATATTGCTATTTTTAAATCTGTTCATAAATATATCAGTGACACTCATCGTTTTGTTTAAAACTTACCTATTTTTTGTTTCATTTAGTTTTCTTTTTTCTTTTTTTTCTTCTTCTCCACTTAAACATTAATTCATTTTATCCACTAAGCAAGCTTAGTGTCTCTTTCAAGCCATATATATATATATATATTTCTAATGACTTATAAAGGATATTTGCATGTTTCAAGGTTCTGGAATACATGATGAGTAATTGCCTATATATACTTAAATATACTTTGCATTTAGTAAGTAACACTGTAAACATTTATTTTCTCGTGTATGCTCATAAGTAGCATGCATGCTCCACTATATTGCATTATTTCAAATACGGTTGTTATAATTGAGTTATACCTTGAACATGTAATATGGAGAGAGCTTTTATAGGCTGTGCCTGTTGCTCAATCCTTTTCATATCTTAATGAATAAAATATGTTTAAAATCAAATTACTTTGACGTCAAATTGATATACCGGGAGATAACTCCGATGGCATATGGATCTACCATGATTATTTCGGTGCAATATGGATATATCAGGAGATTACTACGATGTCATATGAGTATACCGGGAGATTGAATCACTCTATGTCCAGAAGGACACAACATATTATGTTTTGTTGTTTCATCCAGGTTTTAATTGGATTATCGACATTGATTAGTACGATAAGATACTGCATGTTGAACATAAGGCGGTACATAACATTACATCGAGATAACTATATATCAAACCAAATCTTTTCCGAAAGAGAAATTGGTTTAAGTTTTATGATTTTTTTTCAAATATGTCAAACTAAATATTTTGTCAAAATTTTACTAAAATTACAGGACATGAATAAATTTTAGCCATGTGTTGGGTACTACTTCAAAATCGTAAATCCTTACATTCAACACAGATAATGGAACTCTCGAAGAAGACAATGCATGAAATCGAAAATTTCTATATGTTTAGTGAACTAAGATACCAAGAAAGCCCAACAGCCAATCGGATCCCTCACCGAGTTCAATACGAATATTTCTTGTTTTTCGCCGGTGATGATTTCATTGATGCTCTATGTTCAACGAAGAAAATACAACGACCTAACCAAACATATGTGTGTCTATTCACGTGCACAAAAAACCAACTTTTGCACTGAGAGAGATTCACAGATTGATTCATCTACGGAGACTTTCTTGCTTGCATCAAATGGCTTTGTTTTGTTTTCTTCCTTGAATTGTCTTGATCGATAACGCATCAGCATTTAATGCATAAACACATATGCTTTAAGGAATGATTGTAATATTTTTTCTGTCTATGACGAAATAACATAAAAAATGTAGTGATCACTGAATAACCCGCACAGCGGGTTATTTTTAAGTGTGCACCAAGTTATGGATGTTATTTCGAATAGGTAGACAAAATATTAGTCATTTCTTATAATTTATTTCTAAATTTCGCTTTAAACCGGTGTAAACCATGAAAAAAACGTTTATGGCGTCACGGTTACAAGAAAAAATTATGTCTATGAGCTGATAAACGTAACAACGTCAGCCAATCAGAAGTCGCGTTACATTCAAAATTAAATTATAATGATATATAAAACTTACTGTCTAATCTATATTAAAAAAACGAGAACCGAGAATACTAACGATTCACATCAACAAACGTCTTACAATGAACATCAGGTTACAGACTAACGACAGATGAAAACAAATGCAGCGGGTTTAAACGTTTCAACAGGTACCAACATTTACCCTAACCTGAAACAATATTGTAGCATCGCACTATAAAAAAAAACACACTATAAAATATCAATTAAAATTGCTTACCTCAATCAAAATTTTACGTGTATTTTAATTATTGAAAATCTTGTAACTAACTTTTAAACTTGCTGTTGAAACATTAAGGTAAGCTTGTACACGTGTCTTATAGACACGTTCTCGATGATACATTTTTTTCTATGTGGTCTATTTAAATTGTAGAGACTAGCAGGTCAATGCAATGGTAATGATTGTGAGCTAAATCAAGCATGTATGCCAAAGGGAATGGAATACTACTGTGTACTATTACCTATCAGCAAGTCGTTACTATAAACGATACCAATTATGTTTAATGAACCGCAGGAGATGCGGTGAAAGCGCTTACAGAAACAATGTTCGATTTATCATGTGATTTTTTTGTGTTTTTTGCTCTTTTTTTATATATATATACCACTCGTCTAAACATCAACCCAACAATGTTCGATTCGGTATAAACATATTTTCTGTATTAATTCTCATTTCTTCGGTGAATTGGTCGTCACATTGGTAAAAATGGGACATTAGTACTATGATTTGATGATTAAACATAATATTTGATCTCATTATGTTCATAACTTAAATGTATTTTTGAAGTGCAATGTTTTGTATAATACTATTATATGTAATGTAAGAATATTATACTTATCATGTGTATTACTAATTTTTTAATTAATCTGTAAAATTAGTATAACTTTGTTATATTGTTATTACAGGGTGTTTACGTTACTGATTAATAAATATCCTGAACCCTAGCAAACTGACTTTAGTTATCCTTGAGGCCTTAAAGTCAGCTATTACATTAATATAACATGTGAATAACATGTGTCAACTGTAAAGAAAACTACATAGGTCAAACAGGAAATAGTGTGTTTGAACGGGTCAGGATCCATAAACAGCAAATACGGCAACCCGAATACAGAAAAATTCCGTTGAGCGAACATTTAGATATTTGTGCTGGAGGAAAATTCAAAATTTTCCCGTTCTTCAAATGTACGGAACCAACAGAAGAATACCGTAAAGAACTAGAAAGAAAAGTTATAAAAGTGTTTGACGCCAAGCCTAATGCTTAGTAGTTACATGAAGAATAACGTTGCGTCTTACAACTTATATTTTACGAACAATGACGTTACGTCATAATACTAATGTGTTCACCATAACGACGTTCATAACGACGTTCATAGTCTTGAAAAGTCCCAAGATGGAGGAAAGCGCTAGACAATGCTGCTTTTATAACTCTTTTTGTGTATTTAATTTTTAATATATAATTCTGTACACCGCTTGAAAAGAAACTTTTTTTGTATATATTCCATGTACATGTATCGAAATGAGTGGAAGCAGATCAAAAAGTGGGGAAAATTCAGAAAAAATCCTCACGGAAATATCAGGTAAAATGACAATGTTAATTTCTAAAATTGATGTGATGGCAGGAGCATTCCAGGAAATCGGAACTTTATTACGAACACAAGGTAGGACCTTTGAAAACATATTTGATATAACAAAGAAAACAAGCGAAAATAAAAGTCCACAAGACGGACAAATTGCTTTACCACTACTGCGTGAAATGAATGATATTCAAGCAGATATAGAAGCCAGTCGTCAAAAGGAACTTATTGCTACCTTTTGGAACAGATCTCTCAACGAAAGAAAACAATCTTTTTGGAACATGATGAGATGCAAATATATTTCTATGATCTACCAAGAATGGAGATCGAAGGAAAATCCTATATTACAGGAGATATTTCTTATTCGCGAAATCGAAGGTGAATGCCAACAAGAGACGGAAATCCGTGCAAACCTAGCACTATCACGATTGGATGCAGAAATTTCACTTTTACAGACCAGAATGCAGAGATACGGGGAGAAATTTAATTCTATTGACACTGCTATGATTACTGAAATATCAGAGAGAACTAGTGGACAAATAGACGAAAACTTCAAGGGTTATGGAAACAAGCGACAAAGCGAGAAGAAGACAAATCCGCTACCATATGGCTGAAACAAGACGAATGGTTTCAAAATTATGAAGCCTCATATGGTGACAAATCCATCCTCAAACTTTAGCCAAAACATCAAACAAAGGACAAAGAACAAGGAAAAAAAGTCCTTTGATATAAGAGAAAAGAAACGCGTCGAAGAATCGCTCACAACCGAAAAAAACTGAAAGTTACGCAACAGCAGTTACTTATTACAGAGGAAAAGAACAAAATACAAAATCTGTAAAAAATTCGAAACAAACGAATGCAAAACGGAATACCTCTAAGCCGGCTGAACCCTGCAAAATCGCGATAGATCACCAAGTTACCCTGAAAACGATATATGGGATAATGAAGAGTGGACACAAATTCGTGGACAAAGAAACAGGAAAACGAGAGGACGCGGAAGAAACACAGGTAATAGAGAAACTGTAAGAGGTGGAGGCAACAGAGGACGTGGTCAACAAAGAAAAGACTCTAACAGGAGGACCGCATCTCGAGGCCGGGGCACATTCAATTCTTTTTTATGAAGAGGCCGGAACAAACAACCGCAAAACCTAGATGCTCCAGCGAACTGAATAAAACTACAAATCGAATTGACCCGAAGGTTACTAACTTATAATCTACAAAACTTGACAATTCGCAAATAGACTTATTAATCAAAAGTTTTTAATTTACACCTACACCTACTCCAAACACAACTATCTTAAAATCGGATATTCAACAATTCTCAAGACGACTCCGCCTACGGGAATATTTCGGAAACGGCAAATTCGACCATGGATCACTTGTAAGGAACAAATCTACTTTCACTCCTAACACAGAAAGAGACGAGTATTTAGATTCCTTTATAGACACTATCTCGAAACTTCCGATCAATCATCATAATACAAAACAGAATCTCTCAAGACGGGAGAAAAAAGCACTAGAAGAATTAAGGAATAATCCGTCAATTATTTTAAAAGAAGCCGATAAAGGAGGAGGAATAGTTATAATGGACACAACTTTTTATAGGGAGAACGTTTTAGAACAGCTAAATGACAACGAATATTACACCAAGCTTCGTAAAAACAATGATAAAAGTACAATCAGAAAAATTAAAAGATTGGTGAAAGAATACTCAGAATCATTCACGGATAATGAAATTGCCTATTTGTGTGACTTTACTCCGAAAGAAGCAAACTTCTATGGGTTACCAAAAATACACAAAAGTAATACAATCCAAACAGCTGTAAAACATCAGAATAAAAAGTACATTGAATCTCCCAACCCTAACGATCTTAAACTGAGACCAATAGTTGCTGGCCCTGAATCAACAACTCAAAGAATGAGTCACTTTTTGGATCTAATATTAAAAAAGTTATGTCCGCTAATACCAAGTTACGTCAGAGATGATATAGACTTTTTGAGGTATATACCTGAAACAGTTCCGAAAAATACACTCCTTACAACATTTGATGTTGCCAGCGTATGATCCGTCATTACCAAATGCCTTCAAGTTTATAAAATCGAATTTTCCGATTTTACATCAAAGTGAAACAATGAAAAATTTGGTAACAGAAGAATCGATCATGTATAGTAGAAGACTACCGAAAAATTTGAAACGCCAACTTACAAAAGCGCGATTTGATAAAGTTAATAAGATATCATCCGTACAAATTTGTGGCAATTCACGCTGTGGTGTATGTTCCAGAGACAATTATATTTACTTAGAAATCGGCAGTAAGAAATATTTCAAAAACGGTAAGAAATTTACAGTAAACGCAAATATGACTTGCAAATCAGGAAATTTAATCTATTGTATAACATGTGTCAACTGTAAAGAAAACTACATAGGTCAAACAGGAAATAGTGTGTGTGAACGGGTCAGGATCCATAAACAGCAAATACGGCAACCTGAATACAGAAAAATTCCGTTGAGCGAACATTTAGACATTTGTGCGGGAGGAAAATTCATTTTTTTCCCGTTCTACAAATGTACGGAACCAACAAAAGAATACCGTAAAGAACTAGAAAGAAATTTGTAAAAGTGTTTGATGCCAAGCTTAATGCGAAGTTGTTACATGAACAATAACGTTGCGTCATACTACTAATATTTTACGAACAATGATGTTACGTCATAATACTAATGTGTTCCCCATAACGACGTTCATAAAGACGTTCATAGTCTTGAAAAGTCCCAAGATGGAGGAAAGCGCTAGACAATGCTGTTTTTATAACTCTTTTTGTGTATTTAATTTTTAATATATAATTCTGTACACTGCTTGAAAGGAAACTTTTTTTGTATATATATAGACTTTTATTTTATTTTTAATTCTTTCATTCCTTTTTCCCGTCTCTAATTCTTTAACATGGCTTATACAGAAGTCTCTAAAGATACAAACATATATTAGAAAAGTTCTCGCGTTCAGTTTTCAATATCAAAGTACATGCAAAAAGCAACTCAAAAGTCTTTGTTTTCTCATCAAAAGTGTACTCAATCATGTCAATTGATCTCTCCGTTTCACTCTCATCTGTACTTTGAGCATCGTTGATTTCATTTTTTAATTGCTGAATTGCAATTGCAATCCACTGTAGACAGTCTGTTCGTAATTTATGAACAAGCTTGGTTAATTTTTCTTGTTGATCTGAACTGACATGGACGTCATTGAGCCTGTTTATCACACTTCTGATTGTCTTTTCAGATCGTTCGAACCAATATTTTTCCTGTAAATTAGAGTAGCATGAATTAATCTGTCCATTAAAGTAACAAATGCTTTTTGGTTTATTTTATATAAAAACCTTTCATATAATGCATGCACATAGCATGCAAATAGTACCCTTAAAAACTTCTTTGTCGTTAACAATAACTTTAAGACCTCAGTAATTCGTATTTAGTTTATACATTTAAATTTTGTGTTACCAACACTTGTTTTTTTTTCCTTGTATGGTTGCAAATATTTAGATTAGACGGTTTTAGATTCAATAAATATATGAGATGAACACTTTTTTTCCTTTTTTTATCCGGGCGTTACTGAAGAGTCTTTTGTAGATGAAACAAGCGTATAACGCAAATACAAAATTCCATAGCTGGTGTCTATGATGAGTTTATTTACATGTATATCTTTAAAATCTAACAAAAAAGTCTTTACATGTTTACTTACCTGTATTTTATCTTCGCTCTCGGCTCTTTCCTCTGCCTCTTCATATGTCATTAGAACCATCATTAAATATTGAGTAACCTTTTTTTTAACATTCTGAATTATCGTTGAATTTTGTATCTCGTGTTCTGCCTGATAAAGAAATATGATAATGAGGACGTTTTTTATGATAACACGTCATAACTGTGAAATATAGAATATTAAAGGACTTTTTGTTTTTGATACTGACTTTATCACAGTAAAATATCAGGTGAGCCCGAAAGGCGAGCGTGATATGTTCTGTGATAAAGTCAGTATCAAAAACAAAAAGTGCTTTTATTGGTATTGTATGAATAAAACAGCATGGACGATATGTTAGTTTTACGTCAGCTTTTTTTTAAAAATCTATCAGGTTGTTCAAACAATTCTGTTTACATTTTCACAACAATCGTTCATGAAGGCTAAACTAACTTTGTGAAAGTTTCAAACAATTTCAAGTGTTTTACTTCCCAAACATCTCGTGCGTTTCTGTAAAAAAAATCAAGCGCAATTTTGGGAATGAAAGGGGAAAGTAGATCCTTATCCGTTACATTCGCACAGTCATGTCATTTGCGTACTGACCCAATGTTTTTTAAATCACGGCCAGTCCACTGATACTGACATTATCAGCGAGTACACATCAAAGGAAAAATGTACACATTACCAATTATCTCGATTTATTTAAACTTTTGGTCGATAACTTATACTTTTACGCAATATTCGTTAATGTTAACGCAAAGATAAGGTCTGAATGAATTTGAATTGTGAATCCTAAATCTTATTATCAAAACTTATATTTAACCAGCCAACATCAAAAGTTATCAATTTCCTGCTGTGCATTACCTACACAATACGTATTCAAATTATTCACAAAGAGTGTCAATAAAAGAAAATGTAAACCTTTTTTCCAAATTATCCTATCTATCACAAACAAGATTTAAAAGAGGCGATAAAGATTACTATCAAACTGTTATGTCATTTCTGAGATACGGTAACTATCAATGCAAAAACCGTAAATAAAGTCAACAGTAGCATACCGCTGATCGAAATTCATAAATCGATTGAGAAAAAAAAACAAATCCGGGTAACAACCCAAATCTATTTATCTAGCTATGTCGGTGTTTCTTCTGAATCAAACATCAAACCAACTATATCGTTTAAAAACTAATAAATGAACTGGGTGATTAATTATCTAAACCATAACACACGTAAAACTACTAAATAAAAACACTATGTTAATTACTAAACTGAGCAACGAGAACCGCCACCTAAAACATGTAAAACCTTTATTGATAGCAGGTGCTCAGAAGGACATATATCCTGATCCCTATGTGGCACCAGTCGTGTTGATCATAGAAAGTTTTAATTCGCTGTTTTTTTTTCAGTTCCAATTTTGTGTTGTCAGAATAGAGAAAACATCGAATCTAAAGTATGATCAGTACGAAACCAACTCAGATGTTCAACAACGAGCAAACAACTGATGTTGGCACCGGTCACACTTTCAAGGTGACGATTTCAACTTAACTTTGATCAATAGCTTAAGGGTAATTAGGATCATGATATCAGCCAACAACATGTTTTCCTAATGTGCAATAGTGATGATACTATCTGAATATGGATATTAATTCCAATTGGCATGTACGTTACAACGTTTCCTGCTTGTTGTGGAATCACCACAATGAGAGTTTTACACTACACTATAACGGAGGGGACCAAACCGAAAGCATGATCGACTTTGGTTCTATTTCTGTAAGTCTGGCATACACCTACCCAAATGTCACTAAGATAAGCAATGTAAATAAAGATAAAACGATATGTGTGTTGTCTTGTAAATTAATTATCAATCTATCATATTAATTGTGTTTTTACTTGTCCAAGAACAATTTGTAAAATACCATTATAGGTCAAAGTACAATATCGAACAGCAAGAAACAAAGGCACCAGTGTAAAACCATTCAAACAGGAATACCACCGGTCTTATCTATATATAAAAAAAATAAGAAGCTAGAAACAATTATGAACCTCATCAGAATCAGAAACCTATAAATAACAAGTTCCTATATTAGGACGGGTGCAAACAAATGCAGTGGGTTAAGGTGTTTTCACAGGCGCAAACTTTTTTTTAATTTTTAAGTCAAATAATGTCAATATAAGTTCTTAAGGCCTGTACTTAAGTGCGTATCATTTTTACTAGTAAGATCATATAAGGGAATCATCGGCTCATAAGTTGGTGCCGCTGCACTGAAATGAGTTCATACTATTCTATCGTTCCAATTGATGAATTAAGATAATAAACCTAAGATAACAGCTCCTTCAGCATGTTTAGGGAAAGTTAAACTTCAGTGAATTTAACTATATTTTTGTCGGTGCCGATTGCCAATTTGTTCTGTGTCTATATACATATGTTGCTCTTATATGTTAGGCTATGACATTCCAGACAAAACGTAAATCAAGAAAACCACAGGAAATTTATAAAGAGCACTTTTTTCTCAGCAATTTTGATTTGTGCTAATTGTTTAAATCTGGCCCTTATTCAAATAAAAAAAAAATTTAATTTGTTGATGTTAGCAATTATATCATAGCAAAGGCAAAAACAAACACAAATTGGATAGCTTGTGATCCATTTGCAGTTCTTTTTTTACCTCTATCAATTTACCTAGGAACATGCTAACGGTTAGTAGATATAATTTCACGGTTGCATTAATATGGAACCCCGGTAATCAAACTGTTTTAGGGTTCATATTCCTAAATCTTTGGTATTATATAAAGTGTTTGTCGATTGCTGTTTATCAGTTCGTCAATGTTCCGTTTTAGACCTGGTTTTGTCGATCCTTGACTTACAAATGTATTTCTGAACAACGATACAGCATGTTGAAACCTTTTACTTCTTCCTTAGAAAACAACGTTGACGAATATATACTTCATGTATTTGAAGCTTCCGTTCTATTACCGGTAATTTCACAAGTCTATTTAAATTACCTCATCTCATAGAAACACTCTTAAATCAATCAGCTTTAAACTAATGCTCATTATTCATACTTACAAAATTCTGCTGAAGACCATTAGCAAAATCATAGCTCTCACTAAGAAGAGTTGTCAGGTGACCATAGATTTCTACCCGATCATATTTTGGAGGAGGAGATATGGTAGAACCCACTTTTATAGGAGAGCCGATACAGTTTCCCATTTAATTCGCCTACAAATACAAAATAATGAATCAATAGTATAGTGAAAAGGGGAGCCAAATCTCCTTGTTGGGGCCGTTCTTTGACCTATAATCGTTTACTTATACAAAGATATTACGTTATCACATGTATTACTATTTTCTATGTTAAGTCTGTTTTTCTTGCACAGTACTCAGTTATCAAACTATAGTTAATATTTGCGACACCATATATCTAAATTGAAGCGTTCGTTCTAATCTTTATGGAAAACCAGTGTTTTAGACAAGATGTATGGTTGAGCATACTTGAAATTGTCATATTATAACATTTGCATATTATGGTTGAAATATTAGATTAACTAAAAGATAACAGGCTGTTGGTTTTCTAATCTTATTTTTCACATAGTTTCATGTCAAGATATTTGATTGCTTTCTATATGATATGGACTATGTACATTGTTGAAGGCCTACCACTAATATATATACTAATATTATACAAGCTAATTATGTGTCCGTTGATCTAGAATTACATCATCTCCGATACATTGAACAACCATTCGATCCAAACATTTCTCAAGTGGTCAATACTTACTTTTTTTCCCTCAAAAGTGATTTATATATGCAAATCAATGATTTATAACTTGTTGTTTTTGGGGAGTAGCATACAAGAGAGTTTCTGATTACATACTCAGATATTTACAGCAATGATTGATACTGTCTGACGAAAACAAAAATTATTGATAAAGTTGAACGTATCTATATATTCTGTCTTTGTGTACTTTTTTAGGTTTTATAATATCTAATAAAAGAATAATCTTGACTCTGGTTGACTTATTATCCGTATTAAAATAGCATAGCATCTCTTCACAGCAGAAGTTTTGCCAAAATTCAACAAAAAGTATTTTTTATATATCAAAATTCAGAAAACACAATTATGTCAAAATACTTATAGAAGACATTAAAGTTTGCCCAAATTATATGACAAAATGCACAGTTCCGACATGAACATTAGTTTAGGCTAATTTCACTTCTTCCCAACATATGGGCACAATATATATAAAAAATATTTCATAATAAACTGTGTAAGTAAGTATAACCAATGGAAATAACACTTATAATTATATGCATCCGACGGTTTTCAGCATATATCTATCTCAGTAACTGCCAAAGCCAAATATGTTATAGCCAATGATGTATATGTACTAAAACAAACCATGACATCCTATACAAAGTTTCTGATAAAATAATAAGATTTTTACAGCAATGATACTGTCTGACAAAAAACAAAAAATATTAATAAAGTTGAACGTATCTATATTCTTTCTTAAAACAAAATTCAAAAAATTCATGCATTTGCGGTTTTGTAATATCTAATAAGAGAATACTTTTGACTATGATTGACTTATTACCGGAATAAAATATCTTCTCATGTCTTTACAGCAAAAGATAAAGTTTCATTTGACGAATCCATTAACTCTTACTTACAGTATTTGGCTAGTCTCCGAAATTATACTAGTATTGTGTTTAATTTCAAGTATTTATATAGTAAGCGAGAATAAAAAAAAACATGTATTCCTTATGTCAAAGAATGGATGGGGAGTTTACTTTATATGTGAATTCGAATATTCTGAATATGTATTTTCCACACTGTTGATCAATCACAAAAGACTCCAATCATGCATGCAGCCAGACTGATACTGAAAACCCGACACTTTCTAAATAAATAGAAACGCACACGGATATTGTATATAATAGACTACTGATTTTATTATTTTGTTTAAATACATTACATTGGTGAACTTACATAGTATTTGACTGTCGTCAATAAACATCATTATCTTTCTGGTATCAGGGAGAATAATCTACATGTTAGATTGTTTATGAAATAATAATTGTCAGACAAAAACACATTTGACAAATTATAAAAAAAGATAGGAATCATGATCTTTTTAACATGATTAAAATGTTATTGCTTATTGAGGGTAACGCATTATTCTTAATATTTTTTCCGAAGTGTATCTACATTATAATGAAAATTTAAGTTGTTGTTTTGTTATTATGTGCCTAAAACGTGCTGTTCAAACGTATCACTAACATGTCTATAATCATGAGGTTGTGAGTTCGTATACAACATACGGATGGTGCACTCGACTCCAACCTTATTTGACTATGATTGTTAGTTTTCCACACAAAGGTCGGTTGTTCTCTCGGGGGCACTCCGGCTTTCCCTACCAATAAGAACAAAGTGCAACGAAATAGCACAACAGTGTTGAAAGCCAGTAAATTAATCAGTCAATCATTCATAAAAAATTATAATGTGTGTCTTCCTTTATTTATATTGAAATATACTGAATGCTTAAACAAATCAGTCAGGATCAGCTATACAAACCATTTTGGATCTTATTCTTCGGAAAAAAAACGATGTTTCAATATTTCCCCCCAAATTAGGACCGTATTATATAAAATTATTGACCTGACTACACGGACATATGATTGTTCAAAGTAATCGGTATAAGCAATAGTCTCTTGTACAATACTGTTTATTCATTTCAGCACTGTTTTGACAGAGCTTTAGTTTCCAGCTAAACAGTATTGAGGTTTGATAAATTTATTAATTATAAATTCTGTGGACAAGACGTGATTTACTGTAAACCTTCCTATTTTCAAATAACATCACATTCTGATAACTACTAATAGGAAATGTTCAAATAAACAATGTTTAACACAAGCATTTTAAAGATGAAATACTTATACGAATCAACTTCTTAAATGTAATATGAATATTGTTTACATTTTTATTTTAGGAGTGAATACTTAAAATTGACAATAATCTATAGTATATTCTGTTTGACAGAAATTTGATATAAATAACGTTTGCTGTACTGCTTCCTAAAACGGAATGAAAACATGCAATTTTTATTTAAATGGCTATAAGATTAAAATATTCAAGAAAGCGTTAATCTGTTTTTTGTTATAAGTTGTATGCCGTTAGCTTTTTAAAGTTATAATTATATATCATTGTATTTTAATTGTTCTTCTTGTTACTAATAGTTTAATATCATAAATTATTGTGTTTTTGTTATAATCATATTTGATAGAGTTTTAGTAATAATTATATGCCATTGTTTGTGCGTTTTAATGATATTTTCTCGTTTTTTATATTCTTATGCATGTTATAAAAATTAAAATCACAAAAATACTGAACTTAGAGGAAAATCATTCGGAAAGTCCGTAATCACATGGGAAAATCAAATAACAAAATAACTAATAAGTCCATGTGTATTGTTATAAGCATATGTTATCTTACTTTTGATTAATATTTGAAGGACCAATGGTTTACAGCAGTTGTCTGGATCAAACGTTTAAACCGTTTATGCCTGTACCAAGTCAGGAAAATGACAGCTGTTATCCATTTGTGTGATGTGTTTGTGCTTTTTATTACGCCATTTGTGTAAAGAATCACCATTTATATAATTTCTTTGGAGTTCGGTATTTTTTAGATATTTTTTTTTACGTATAAGTGATAATAACATCATAGTACTATACTGATTTTTCAACAGATGCACATAACGACGAGTTAACAAAAATAACAAGCAGGTTTCATGAATTAAGACAGAAAACGCTATATGTTAACAAATTCCTTAAAACTTCAAGACACAAATTCTGTATATTGACAAAAAGCAAAATGTGAACTACAAAAAGTAAATATTAATTATACCCCAACATGTAGAGTATATAGTTAATATGCATGCAAATGAATATTTAAACGTTAATTTTACTGTTGCAAGAAAATACTTAAATTCAATAAAGAATTTCCTTTACTAAAACTGATGTCTTGATCGAAATGATGCCGAATAGATGAACACATACTCCAATAAAACAATTCTACCCTTATCATGTTTATACAGACGAATCTATTTTTCATATTTTTATATTTGGAAATGAAAAAGTTCAAAATGCTCCATATTTATATGAAATTTTCACAGTGTGAACATGTACGAAATATATCCCAGTGGTAAAAAGTAAGATCACAAAAATACTGAACTCTGAGAAAAATTCAAAACAGAAAGTCCCTTATTAAATTAAGAATTAAAATATTATATAAGCAAGTTTCCTGTACTTGACAAATCAGCCAACATCTTAATCGAATACACAATTATTTTGTTTGAGGAGACCAACTTGGATTAAACATGCAAATATATATATCAGTCAAATAAGAAAAGAAAGAAATTATATGCACTTAATTGATTTGTTTACGAATGGGAATTTTAGAACGGATATAAAATACCATAATTTTCTATTGCTTTATGTCACAGAACCTGTAGATCACTGTTATCAGCAATATAATGGGCGTTGATACATTTTTAATAAGTACCCCAATCTAAAGTCTATTTAAAGCTTAGTATTCCTGAGGATTAATATATCATAGACGAATTTCAATTATAAGATACTTTGTGTTGACAACGAACCGGATGTTAATAACATTTAAAAGGCCTCTCGAGTACGAAGAGATTTTATATTCATAACAATCCGGATGTAACTAACATTTATTGATCATGTTGATATCTAAATAAGGAAGTTTAAGTTAAAACTGACCTTGACATTAGAAGCAATGAACTATAATATTAGTATGAACAGATTTGTTTAATGGTTTAGACAAATTTACTAGCTCGACTACTTAGACAACGAAAAAACCAAGGCAACAAAGAATCTAAGGTATCAACCTATAAACTAAACATAAAGGCAATCTTTTCATAAAATATTAATTATGAGTGACAACGACTGAGACATTTTGTCTTTGAGACTAAAAAAAGACAATACAAACAAACATTTCATTATGTACTGCAATATATTTCGTTGAACGTATAAATATATGAACGGATTTATCAAGTTTTTACATCGCAGTAACAACACAGGATATAAAGATTGTCCAGAAAAATACCGAATATTGTTCTGTATATATAATTATGTCATGGAGGTAATTCATATACATTTATCTATCATTTATTAAAATATGTATTCAATTTATTATTCTTTTTAAGAAGCTTAAATGTTCGTAGTGGTGCTTGATTTTGATCTGTTTCTAGGTCTTTGGCGTCATACGATCCACATGATAAACAAAACATTACGCGTAGTTACACTTACCTTTAATAATTTCGAGGATGATAAATTAAGTAGTTAGTCAGATTTCTACTACACCAGCCTTTGTCGACTTCAGATGGATTTGGTTATTATTTAGATTTTTACTTGGACTCAACAGTTTGGGGTTTGTTCGTTCCTCGTAAAGGTAAATGTAAAAAAGCACCTTTACGTAATAATTATATGAAGGGCCGGATGGAGATGGGTGGCTTTTTTTAATTTGTGGTATAAGTAGAACATATAAATGAGGGTTTCTTTTTATATAGTGGTTGTCCCATTCTTTTATCTCAGTCTTATTTTATATCTTGAATATAATAAACCGTTTTATACCAATATGTCCAAGCTGATTTTTTATAAACATAAGTATATGTCTCACAGTATAAGTTTGTTTTTATTATTATACACTTTTGATTACATAGAAACGAAATATTTTATAACAACCACCATATTCCTGATTTGGTACAGGACATTTAAGAACAAATGGCGAGGACTGAGTATCAAGTGTATGTATGGTGGGTTGAACCTGGCTCTGTGGCTAGCCAAACCTCGCACTTTGTAGCAATGTTATTCATACTGCTAAAATGACAACATAACATGACAGGAATACAGTACAAATACATTTAAGAACACTCAGCATGCTCAGGACAGAGAAATACACGAATAAGCAATATAATAGTAGGTTTCGTCATATTAACCACAGAATAACCACGAATACCTTAAACAATTTAGGACAGTAAACAAAAACAGCATAAAAGAATTACGAACAGTGCGTCAAACATCAGTTTGACTTTCCTCATCAGTATTTTATCTAGTGTTGTAAAACATTATAAGATATAAAAGGCTTGAATATGGTATATTACAGATCAGCTGAGTTGCTATAATAGAGGATCTTGCAAAATCTTGATTTTTGTCGAGCCTAGGTGGTCGAGTGGTTAAGCGCGTCGGGCATAGTGCAAGACGCTTTTGTGCTATGATTTATCAGTAGTATGAGTTCGAATCCCAGCCAGTAAAGGATTAACATTTTTACGAGCTCATGCCTTGTCATTTGTTTATCTTTATTTTTTTTATACTTTGGATAACTGTTTTAGTATGTTATAAATCAAATAGGAGAATTTGAGTCTAATCCGTGTACATGAGCTTGACCATTAACGCCCCTTTTATACCAAATACATGACATAGGAGTTTAGATACTCATTGTCATAATTTTGAAAGTTTTTATTGACTAAAAACTGTTGAATAAAATTGAGAATGGAAATGGCGAATGTGTCAAAGAGACAAAAAACCCGACCAAAGAAAAAACCAACAGCAGAAGGTCACCAACAGGTCTTCAATGTAGCGAGAAATTCCCGCATCCGAAGGCGTCATTCAGCTGGCCCCTAAACAAATATATACCAGTTCAGTGATAATGAATGCCATACTAATTTCCAAATTGTACACAAGAAACTAAAATTAAAATAATACAAGACTAACAAAGGCCAGAGGCTCCTGACTTGGGACTGGCGCAAAAATGCAGCGGGGTTAAACATGTTTGTGTGATCTCAACCCTCCCCCTATACCTCTAGCCAATGTAGAAAAGTAAACGCATAACAATACGCACATTAAAATTCAGTTCAAGAGAAGTCCGAGTCTGATGTCAGAAGATGTAACCAAAGAAAATAAACAAAATGACAATAATACATAAATAACAACTTGTGTGGATTATTGCAGCAGTTTATGTAAATGTTGTGTTATATTACTTATACATTGTTTATTCTTAACCTTATACGTACAGTCAATAGTCAAAATAGGCAAAAATAAACATGATAGTAATTGTTTGGTGATGAAATTCTCAAAACAAAGTGTATATAATTTAACAAATGGTTCACAACAAAATAATAACACAATTAATATATTACATGAATAATGTGGTTAGTAACCTTACAACAAAAACATTAATTTCTAGAGTAGCATTTAACAGTATTGATTGACTGCTCAAATTGAGGGAAAGTATCTTAATATCACTAAAATAATATGTTGTTGAAATGCATTTTATTAGTAACTCACACATTATTTGTCATTAACTACTTAAATCAAACGTTTTAAGTAGTTTAAGAGGCGGCTCGGACCTTAAAATTGATAATTTAACTTTCTCGATTGGATAAATCCGATAATCCACTGGTACCAATGTTAGAATCTATATTTAACAAATGTTGGTATATAATAAAATGTAAAATGCAATGATTATGACACACTACTATAATTACAATTTTAGATATGTTTTTGACTGATAACTGAAATACTATAAAATCTGTAAAATGTCAGAAAAACTCTAACCAAGCCTCTTTACAAACCTTTATTCAATCGAATTCAAAATATTTCAAAGAATTATAATTATATAATGGTAACTTGTACAGGACCATAACCAGACACTGTCCAGAATACACAGATCATTGTATCGCCTTTTAACCCGGATTGCAGAATCTGTCACGACATACACAATGTAGTCACGATTGTAATCCGACTAGAAAAATCGGCCGAGTCTCAAACACTCTTGGTGCTTGGTCGACCTCACCAGACCATTCTCGAAGCGTAGAAATCTGTTACGAACGTATATGACTGCTTTCAGACAATTATAGGACATTCCAGATCATTGAGGATAGTAATCCGACTTTTTCACTTTTCTTATCTTATCGTTGTCTGATCTAAAACGCGTACGGGAGCCATAATCGGCACTATGTGAACGCCGCATTACATTTATCAAAGAAAGTTAAATGTATATGTATATACATTTTGATACGGAAAATAGTGTTTCAAAATATACACATTACATTTGCAGGTCGTGCATTCAGTGCCTGCACCAAAGTGTGCAATCGGAAGTGAATATTTTATTTGTACAAATGAAAAATGTTCAATGTGCCTGCAACAAAATATGCAATCGTAAGTGAAGAGTGTATTTACAAAAAAGACAAATTTACAATTTCAATGAAATTGAAGTTTCATATACAATAATTGATCTACCGAAGGTCGGTGTTTCTTCTTGAGCATTCCGGCCTCCTCCCGCAATAAAAACTGACCCCAAGAAAATAGCACAATAGTATGGAAAGTGAAGTTGAACACCAATTAATCAATCAATCATTTACAGTTTACCTTTGATATAGAGTACATTAAAACGATTCTTAAAATAAACACCAATAATCCATTACATGCATAAGATATAATTTGATTTTCATTAATTTAACAAGTGTTTTACGAATAAACCTTTTCGATATTGTATATTTGAACTCCTTATATTAATTAATTCGCTTTTGAAATATCGTTGATGATTTTTCCTGAGGTTATTAACAGCCCAGTAGTTTGCACTTCTGTGTTGACATGAAATTTATTGATATGGTCATATATACCAACTTCAATATACCAACTTCACCTGCAAGTGGGATATATTTCCCAACTTATTCGATATTCAAAAGCTTGCAGCTCCTACTCAAACTTTGTAAAACGTCATCAGTGTCTGAGTAGAAAGTTAATGAAACAGGGGTATGTTAAAGAACGTCTCGTCCTTAAAAGTTCATCGGAAGATATACCAAGACCTTGTTGATAAAGATTCCGTATCAACTTCTCAAATAATACACGATGGTCTTGATGTATAGATTCTCCGTACTGATGTTGTTTATCATCTTAACAACATGTTTTATTGTTCTTTCCTTTGTTTTTGTTCTATTATCAAGATTACTTTTACTGTTGAATGGTTATGTGATATCTGTTTGACGTGGCTCGATACTTATACATCACGTCAATGTGTTTGTATTGGCTTTCATTTTTTGGTGATTAGTTTTGTATATGTGACTCTTTGTATTTCTTTTGTTCTTATAACGTGACTCTGTACTTAAAAAGATCCCGTCAGTATGATATTGGTCTATAATATGTCATTATGATATATTTCTATTATGAATTACTACACATGTTGAACCACAAACGTCAAAATCATTCAATCGCGTAGTGGAATTAACTATTTTTGGATTCTCATAAATTCTATCTATAACTTTTGGACTAGTTTGAATCTCGGTCTATTTCTGTAATTAATTCTTACATACTTTTGATTTTTTAACCTTGTATGCTTACATTGCCTATGTAAATTTAAAAAAAATGTTTGTATGCACATTGAACGACAAATTTATGTGACGTTTAATTTTTTTCTGACGTCAGACACTCAAATCAATCAATGTGTTCGTATATAGTAGATGTTTTTGTGTCCTGTTAAATTGTCCCTTTTAAAATTGTGATACGATGATGACTGATGTACCCATATTTTGACTATTTTAATAATTGTGACTGTTTATTTAACGCATCAATGTAAATGAAACGGAATTTGATGAAACTGTTATTAAAGTGAGAGGGTTAGCGCTATAGAACAAGGTTTAATCCACAATTTTCTACATTTGAAAATACCTGTACCAAGTCAGGAATATGACAGTTCTTGTCCATTCGTTTTTGATGCGTTTTGTTATTTGATTTTGACATGTGATTATAGACTTTCCAAATTGATTTCCTCTGAGTTCAGTATTTTTGTGATATTACTTTTTGTAGATTCACGGTTTATAACAATTAGAACTTTCGAAATACTACGGCCGTTTTACCCCTGGAATTTATTATACCTTAGCTGTATTTGACTAATCCTTTCGGAATGTTGGGTTCAAAATGCTTACAACTTCCTACTTTATTTGACCTTTTTCGATTGTCACTGATGAGTCAACTTTAAATAAAAAAGACTTTTTGACTCATTTATAGTGCAATTTGCTATATTTTTCTAGTATGTTGAAAATATGAATTTTCATTTTCAAAAATAACATTCTCAAATTAACATGCGATTATCACGTGACACTCAAAATCTATTTATAACCGTGAAAACAGAAAACTCGAAAGTGCTTACGTGTAGACAGTGTTGTTGTTTTTAAGTATTGTTTTCTATGGATTGCTTATGTACCAAAGTAATAGAAAAGTGTCTCTCGCCTCTTTGAATGAAAAGAGATTTTCGACTGAAATGGGCCAAAAATACTATGACCTTCAGATATTATAACGTCTGATACTCAAACGGTATAAACAACATGAACCGAGTAGCAGTTTTCGAAAAAATAATGATATTCAGCTTTCTGTACGTTAATTTGACGCGAAAATTCATCATTTCTATACGCTAGCACAGTTAACGTGTTTCATAAGTTTTCGGGTCCGACATTTTCCTCAAATGCACAAGCGACTTTCAAAGGGAAATAATTCTGTAAACAGAAATAAAAATTTCACACATCGACAAAATGCTGCTGATCTCTATCAATTGATTCAATTAAAGAAACAAATTGTTTAAATATTTTACTCGGAGAATTGATCAGAATGATTATTACAGATCATGACATCTCGGCTTGGGGTATGAAGCCCCCTATTCTTTCTTATTTTACGACTTCGCACACTGTAGCTTTATCCACCAATAAAACATGACCACCATGTAATCTCACATCAGTGCAGAAAGCGTTGAATAGTGTTTTCTATTTTGTCAGATGTCGCCTCTTATCTCATGTTTGGGTTTAAAAATCATACATATCATTCGGTTGTTGGTCACAGTGGCAATCACACCATATATAATGACAACTTGGAATATTCAATTCCCTGCTTTATTTTTTTCTCAATATATTTACCACATTCTAATAAAACAAAATGTTTTAACATGTAGAAGAAAAATAGCAGCTGATCTCATAAAAAAACCTCATGATGTTCTTACTGTAATTTGTATGGGACTATTTAATCAATGCATACCAAATATGATAGTCCAAGAGCAAATGAAAATGTAAATAATATTTCAAATCCTTTAACCTTAACAAAGAAATATATCAACAAAGAAAAACAAAATAGCAAAGAGACAAAGCACATTAGCAATACACATCATAGATAGAGAGTCAAAAATAGGGGTACAGCAGTCAACATTGTGTTTTAATCTTATTCACTATAAAACAAACAACTATATGACTGTCTAACTAAATCGTACTGTCGTGTTAATTTGACTCAATTTGTAATAATTTTCTGTAACTCAGTGTTTACTTTTTTTGTGTTATATCTCGTGTCACTTTTTCAATACCTTTGATTACAATACAGATTCAAACATGTATTTAGTATGGCGATAAGTTTTAACTTTTTTACTCATACTGTAAACAGCAAATTTATTAGTTTTGTGAATATGTTTACTTCCGTTATAACAACACAATTATTATACATGTATTTAAATTTATCTGTGTACGTTATTTTATTAAGCGCAATTTTGTCCCAGGTAAGAGTTGTCTTTTTGACATTGTTCCTACATCTTTTTCTATTAATATTGCATTTGCATTGTGTCATTGATCAATCTTAATCGTTCAGCTATGTCTACTTGTTTTTCTTTAAATGTATTTTTAGTCAAGTTAAGCCATTTCAATTTATATTTTAGAGTGTTTGATTTATACTTATGCCATGGGTTAGGGGAACAAAGGCGCTCTGTTAAAAACATTGAAAACTGCTGCATTGTTGTGCACTTGTCTCAAGTTAGGAGCATGTTGTTAATTGATTGTTATTTGTTGGTTAGGTTCATGAGTGTTTCTCTAGTATCTACTATAAGTGTAAGTCATTTAAGGGCTCGCTGTAGCTTGCTATTCGATGTTAGCCAAGGATCCATGTCAAAGCCCATACTTTGGTCCACAACTGTTTACATTTTATACTTTGGGACCAATATGGAGAGTTGTCTCATTGGCATTCAAACCATATCGTATTTAACATAAACAAGACCATCATATATCATTTGTGAAGTTGATAAGGAATATTTATTCTGTGTGTCCTCGCAACAAAACTGATTGGTAGCCAATACACAGTTGGGCATTGTTTAATTTTAAACAGATGTTTATATTGAATTTATTTGGTTTTTTTTAAGAATCTTTAATTTAACCTGCTAAACCAAACATAAAAGAATTAAACTTTGAATAGAGGCTAGTTTGTTTCCCTCTATGGTTACGAGTTTTAGGTTTTATGAGTAGAAAACACTGGACTTTTCACCTTTTATATCACATGAAGTTGTTATTTCGACGCACATGTATCCCTATGGTAGAAGGCAAATATTCATAATCGGATGATGAACTGTCAATGATTTTAGAAAAAAGTATCGTACCTTTCTAAAAGAAAAGTTCATCGGATGATACCATGACCTTGTTGATAAAAACTTCACAAATAATACATGATGGTCTTGGAGTATAGGTTCTTAGTACTGCCATTGTTTATAATTTTAATTACATATTATAGTGTTCTTGTATTTGTCTTCGTAAATTATTAACATTTACAGGTTTAGTAGTATCCTTTTGGCGAGGCTCGGTACATATGCATCCATCCAATGTGTTGTTGTGCTGTTGTGCTGTTGTCACTTTTTGTATTGTCGTCTTACATTCTTACATTTTTGCTTAGGGGCCATTTTGTTTTTCTTTGATCAAATATTTGTTTGATTTTATATTGATTAAGATTATAACACAATGTGGACTGTTTTACTCCATTTTACGCATTTTTACCTACTTTGTGTGTTTTTTTTTGTTCACACATTGTTCATGTTGTTGTCAATATGTTGGAATTTTATGCAACTGTCATAAAATGAGAGGTTTATCTAGCTATAAAACCAGGTTTAATCCACTGTTTTCTACATAAGGAATTTGCTGTACCAAGGAATATGACAGTTGTTTTCCGTTCGTTTAATGTGTTTGAACTTTTCATTTTGCAATGTGATAGTGGAATTTCTGTGGAGATCTGTTTATTTGTTATTTTACTTTTTGGGTTATTTTGTCAGATCATTTGTTATAATTACAAATTAAAATTAGTATAAGGACGGAAAAGAGAAATAGAAAGTATAAGGAAGTTAAATATAAACCTTGTTATTGTATTCTATGAAACCGATACTGAGAAAACTCGGTCATAATATATTGTCTTGAGTGATGTGCGCTGGTCAATAACAATAATAAAACATACATCATTAATTGTGTGCAAAGGAAAATTTGACATCGGAAAAAACAAGAATAAAACAAACGTGTCCGTTTAACAAGTTAGGGAAAAACATTTTCAGATGGTGATATTCTTATAACTGTTATTCAAATCAAATACATTTTAATAAAAATTAACGTTTATATTGATTAAAAGCAAGAGATTGATTTTATGCATTGTTGAACAGCAGCGAAATATTGAGGACGCTTTTATGTGACTACGATGGCAAAAAAAGTCGAAAACGTTGACAAATGGTAACATTTGAACATGATTGTGAGTTTGATCTTTTATTTTAGCAAAATTTTTTTTTTTCAATTGCCGATGTAGTATTTTCTGGTATAAAACCAATAGACTAAGTTTAAAACAGGTGGTAAAATGCCATTAAGAGTAAAGTAATCCTTTGAAAATATGCTTTTACAAATGCAATGAATTTATGTTTAAAGATATACTTGATAGTATGGCCATTTGAACTACCATTGTGTTAGACATAACTGAATAATTCGTATCTAAAAATTAATTCATATTGATGTTAACTTATATATAAAAAAAAGAGAAGATTTGGTTTGATTGCCAATGAGACAACTCTTCATAAGAGACCAAATGACACAGAAACTAATACATTTAGGTAACCGTCCGATCTTTAACAATGAGCAAAGCCCATACCGCATAGTCAGCTCTAAAAGGCCCCGAAATGACAATGTAAAACAATTAAAACGAGAAAACAAAACGGCTTAATTCATGTACAAAAAATGAACCATACAATATATTTAGAGGTCATCATACTTTTAGTTGTTAGTTTGTTGGTTTAGTTACGAATAATGTGAATTTATTATAATGACTGTGATATCTTTATTGGAAATTGCATCTTAATTTTGATTACATTCAACTCATATTTTACATTATGCATATAGTAAGGTGACGTTAAATAAAAATAAAAAAGGAGATAAAACCCAACTGTATTTGTAACTATAAGTCACGGTCTACAACAAAAAGTAAAATCGGTACCGCAAAATTAGTCAATGCTTAATTAACAATTTAAAAAGGTAACTTAAAAACACAATGTAATTATATGTAAGTAACAGGTACAAGTAGTTCAGATAGCAAATTAAGAAACAATGAATTAACTTTACATTCGATTCAACTTAAATTACAGACTAAATTTTGGCACAATATTTTTCTATATTGATACATGATTGTTTTCATTCTAATCTTATTAAATCTAATCCTTACTTCAACTTGATTTAATTGTGGTTGTTTTGACCAACTTATATAAATGATTATGTTCAACATAATATAGTTTTCTCGTATACATTGATATTAACTCACAAATATAAGATATTCGTATAAAATTTAGGGGATGCGGTATGATTTATAATGAGACAATTACCAATCAGATACTTAACTTTTATGGGATGTTATAAACTATAAGTCACATTCGACCTTCAACATTGACAAAGGGAATACCGTACGTATAACTATGTATAAAATGTATCGCCATGATGAATTATTAATCTATTCATACGAGAAAACAAACGGCCTGGTGAATACTTATTATATATATATATAATAGACAATAAACGCAAATCAAATAAGGACAACAGTAACTTACTTCAACCAATGAATTTTTTTTAACTGACATGGACTAGGCACAATCAGTAAACGTTCAACAGATCACATTAAAAGACTAAAAAATTCAATAAAGGCCATACAATCAGACAAAATAGTGGTTATTTGTGACAAGTTAATTATTAGTTTTTTATTGTTTGTATTTTCTGAATCTCCAAGGCCAATTTTCGTTTTACATGAATGGAATGATAAAGTTGGGTCGTTTTTAGATCATACACTTATATTTTGGTCTTCAGATATGTAGATTCCATTTAGTTTGAGATTATTGAGGTAATTATTTATATCGTATTTACATTCATTTTACCGATATAAGCAACGTACATGTATAACGACAGTCTTTATGTTTGTCCAAAACATCTCATCAATAGACAACCAAGACAACGTATGATCTTTAAAACAATGGAAAGACAACCATTGGTATTAAAGGATAAAACAAGATCCAACTCCTCCAATACAACCAACAGTTTGTAATTAAGACAAGAATAAAACAATATTGTGTTACACATAATAAGTAGTAAGAAATTGTATTTGCTTTATCTATTTCAGGTTTACAAGATGAGTCAAACGGACAGAGAACTGTCTCTTAAGATTTACCCGCATTTATGTAATATATTTGGGACTGAGGAAGTTGTGAAAACAAGAAGAAAGCTATTGTGTGCATATGACAGTGTTCTTCGAATTCTAAACTTCACAGTTATAAGCAGTGGGAGTAAAGCAGAAGGTTTAGACCTTAACGGAAGTGATTATGATCAAATGTTTATTCATCATCTTTTCCAGGTTTATGAAAATAAGGAAAACGTGTCATCCTCCGCAAAAAATACACCTATAGTAATGGACATCAGTGACACAAACCCAGGATTTACGAAGCTAAAGCTGTATGAGCAACGACACATGTATCATATAAACCAGTGGAGAGAGACTGTTAATGGAGAAACATACATTTCAAGTAAATTATTTCGGGAGCACGGTTTGCGAAGTAGTATGATAATTCATGGACCATGTCAATCTTTCCCGGGTGATATTTATGATTTGGCATTTTGTTTGAGGTGTAAGGAATGGGTAACACCTGCTCATCAATGGGTTTTCAGATCCAGATCAACCTGGCCAGATCATGGGTTGGTTATGTCTGTTATAAAGGAAGGCGTTTTATTTGTGCCCATTGGTTGTAAAGGATCATTGGATGAAGATTTAGAATGGCGAATATCATTTTCTATGGCAGAGAAGCAACTTATTTTTTCATTTTCTCATACTCAGTTATTATGTTACGCCTTACTGAAGATAATTTTGAAAGACATCATAAAGGGAAAACATGGTGATCTGATTTGTTCTTATTTTCTTAAAACTATATTATTCTGGGTATTTGAAGAATCAAGACCTTCTGATTGGCATCCTGGTAATATAATTCCTTGTTTTATCAACTGTCTGAAACGGCTGATTTACTGTGTTCAATATAAAACCTGTCCTCATTATTTTATTCCAGAAAACAACTTTTTCGAAAGCAGATTTACTAATTATCAACATAAATGTTTACTTAATACATTACATGATATATACAATTCATTATGGCCCTTCATTTTCCATACGGATACATTTCAAGGGTTCATTAAAGAGCAAATAAATTCGTCATTCCCTTATTTGACAGCATCTTCAATTTCATGCTTATCAATGACATCATTTTGGTTTCTTTTTTTGAGATCTACAAGCATCACTTCTATTATCAATATAAACGATAAAGAACTATCTACACACATGATGTCTCTGTTTGCCATCAATTTGATGCAATCATCAGTTGAACTCAACTTTGAAGCAAGTAACAATTTAGTGTACTATCAATACCAGATACAATTAAAATGCTTTAAGGCAGGGCTATATTTCGATGCTATTTCCACTTGGTCATTGCTTGCATCGTTATTTTATAAACAAAAGAGATTTCACGAATGTAAATATATTATTAACTATACTTTGTCAAAATGTACTCCCGATAAAATTGTGTTACCTTGTAATAGTTTGCCGGAACAGACTTATTTCCAGAAAGTCAAAGAAGCAGTCGGAATGTTGTTAACATGCAAACATTTAATCATTGGTATGTTGCTGTTTAAAAGACCTTATTATTTATTGCCAGTAGAATTGTTCCCATTAATTCAACATAGATTTTCAAAGTACGCATTCAGAATCCCTGCTGTGGTGTATTTAAATATGTTATCGTTTTTGTGTGTATATCATATTGGAGATAACAGAGGCAAACTAAATGCACTGAGGGATCTAGAACTTACTATTCGAGAAAGATACTTTATTTTACCTTGCGACAAGGAAATGGTAATTCAGTGTTTCCAAATTGTTAAAAGTATGATGTAATTGTAAAACAATAAACACCTTAATCTGTATTATTCAACAAAAACAATGGAGAGATCCAATAATGTCTTTTTAATGTTAACAAATTTCCGACAACCATTTAAGATGGCATTGAAATAACCATTATACTAAAATGTATTGTACCGTTTGCGCAATACACTAGTTATAGTTAGTAGATAAGTTTATATATGACACAAAACAAAACATAGATGTGTATTCTTTTCGAAATTATCAAATGCAACCTATAACTGTTACTGCAATTTGTATTTTAAAAATAGAGTGACCTATTTAAGCAGGAACTTCTTTCTACTCCTGTTTCTGGTTGGTGTTTGGTGCTCAATCTTTGAGTTTCTTTGTTGTGTGCTGTTAGTGTTGCTTGTATCGGCGATTTTCTATTTAATTTCTGTGTGACCGGGGTTATCATGTTATATTTAATTTCACCTTGGTATCTGTTGTCTCTTATCAGCATTACTATTTTGTGAAAAGATGTTAAATATTACCAGCCGCGGTTACTTATTGTTTTGTACATATACATGTTTATTGAATTCGTATTTGTTATAGCCAATTAGGCAGAACTTTAGTAACAGTATTGTGTGATCGAACTTTCCAATTGCCGCAAGTTTATTGTTTCTATATTTTTCTTCCGGTTTATATAATCCATTCATCCAATTTTGACTCTTTAAAATTCAAGAGTCTATCCTAAATTGAGGTAAATTAAATGGCCTTCCAAATACTTTTCGATCACTAACATCACTGAAGAGACATTAATTGTCGAAATTCGGATATGGTTTTAAAAAATTTAGCACCTCATGTTGTAGTTTACCATCTTTGCCTCAAGTTTATTGTTTTCTACTTGGTATTTAGATTAATAGAGACATTCATTGTGTTACATCTTGTGATCATTTTATTTGGCAATCATCAATGGCCGTCAGCAGGGTTTAAGAACATCAGTTGTTCAACCTGTTAGTCAAATGCGTTTTGTTGAAATATATTGTTTCACTCTTCTGGTCTATTGAAAAATTTGACAATTTGAATATACCACAACTGTTTTATAACAGCTGTAACTGATTTATAATACCGAACATATATTGGCCTCACTGTTGGTGAAATTTTAAGTTATTAACCGAACGATGAATAATTAGTTTCTTCACCGAAGATGGAACAGCTTGTCAAAGTTGTTCATTGGTCCTGTAAAATTGAGAATATCCACGTCATATGATCTTTCATTAATTAGTAGATATATTACTAGTAAATGATACTGTGAAGTATAATCTTATAAACAAGTGCATCTGGTGCAGTACAAAGTCATTAAAAAAACATGTTAAAATATAAGATCTATAATATATATGTATTATATAAAATTATGTATAAATTGTTCTGAAACATATTTTTTGATACAATTGTTTGAATATTGAATTAATGAAATTATTATCTTTTTATTAAAATACGAATGTTAAATAAGATACAAGGTTTTGGTTAGTTCTTTCATCTGTTTTTTATGAGAAGACAAAAAAGTTTGCTGTCTATTACCAATGTTATTTCAACTGATCGGGGGTGGGGGGGAGCTTACGTTTTCATTTGCATAAGGACAGTCTATTTGAGGATGTGTGTGATAAGGATGATTGTCGTTATAATTGTTCATAATTTCTAATCACCTATTAGTGTCATTAAAGGAATTTACAAAACAATGACTGCACACTTCATTGATGAGTTTATACTAAAACACCTATATATAGATGGACTGGTCTATTATGAACGAACCGGTTAAACTCCGCCCAATCAAGTGAAATAAATCGAGTAATACCAGAGCTAAAAAAGGTCCGTTCAACATAAAACTAAACTCTCTTCTCAAGATGACATTTCGTGAAGACTCAGTTTAATTCATGTGCACCAATTTGACGTCAGTAAACCCTTAATGGCATATGCTATTTTTGTAAAAAAAAATTATTTCAAAATATATATTGTAAAATATGCGAAGACATTAATTTTTAAAATTCAGAATGTTGAGATAAATCGATAATGTTACGTAAATTCACTATAAATTCAGAATGTTTAGAAATATGTTCAAAGGTAATTAAAATTATACGAATCTGTTGAGGAAAGTTTAGAATCTTTTCTCAATTAGAACAGAGGAATTGAGAATGTTTATTATATTCCGGTCAGACAAATGTTAGATATTTATACTTTGCCGATTTTAAAGACAAAATTCAGACTAAATCAGGCAAAAAGTAGTCGTTTCAAAATGTGGTATATTCATGTTAACGAGGCCATTTCAAGGTACTAGTAATCCATGGGTGGTGACTGAAACATGTGCAGTAAATCAAATAAAACAAAATCTACTTTATATAGTATTCTTTTCATTTCTTGCTCTTTTTCTACTTAATTTATATCTTTAAAATACATGAAGCATTATATATAAATTCACATAGCTTTTAATACAATGTCAGATAGTTATAAGTACAAATGTAAGTTAATTTTAACAATACCTAATTTTGATTTGTTCGCCTAACTAATTTATGACGAACATTTAAAAATTTTCTGGTACAAAATAATTCATGCTTTTAAAAAAAATTATAGTAGAAAAAATTTAGATAAGAAGTCAAGGGAAAAGGGCAAACAAATCAAAACACGTATGAAATGTAAGAAAGAAAAAAGAAAACCAGTAGTCATTGGTGGACTGCTCTATACATCATTGCATGTATATGATACATGTTTCAAATGGTTAGATTATAAACAATACTTTAGACAATGATACTCCCGTACAAATATAATTGTGTAAATGACCCTTCTTTGTAGCAACATGTCAGCAGTGCCTGGATACGGAATTTATTTCCAACGGTAATTTACAATAGTTAAGAGGTATTGTTTCCTATCATAGATTCACTGCTGATAACTGTTTATTTTAAAGAAGCTATTAACTACAAGTTGACGTTTAGTAGTTTTTCATAGAATTCGACAGTTCTATATACGTCATCACGAGTTTGTATTCCGTTATGGAAAATATTTGACTGTTCTAATCACAATTCCAATCTATTTGTCACTGAATGAAATTTGTCCATTAATTTGTACCACACATGAGCACGTGAGATCACATCCCTTGTTTTGTTAGTTGGGTTGTACGGTTTGTTCGTTATTATATTTGAGGACTTCTTTATCTTTCCGACGTCTTTCATTTGTAATTGCCATGACATTGTGAAAAGCAAAATCAGGAAAATACTCAACACCAAGGAAAATTTTAAAACGGAAAGTCTCCAATCTAAAGTTCAAACACACCAAACGAATTGACAACAACTGTTACTATCCTGACCTAGCACATGTATTTTCTTAATTAGAAAATTGTGGATTCAACCTTGTTTTATAGATAGCTAAACATCTCACTTGTATGACAGTCGCATACAATTCTTTTGTATTGACAACGATGTGTGAACAAAACAAACAGATATGATAGGTAAAGATGTCAAAAATAGGGTTACAGCAGTCGATATTGTGTTCTTATCTTAATCACTATAAACATGATGAACATACAACTAAAAAAAAAGTATTTTTTTTTATCAAACAACAATAACACAATGACGTGATGTACAAGTAAAAAGCAACAACTGCCTAAACATTAAAGATTATATTTTTAAAGACAAATAAAAGAGACATATAACACGATGATAAGATGAAGAGGAGCGAAAGATACTAGGGGGACATTTAAACTCATATATCGAAGATAAACTGACAATGCCATGGCTAAATAGAAATAAAACAGACAACCAGACAAATAATACACTAGACACAACATAGGAAACTAAAGACTTAGCAACACAAACTCCATCAAAAATTAAGGTGATCTCAGTTGCCCCGTAAGGGTAAGCAGATTCTGCTCCACATGTGGCACCCGTTGTGTTGCCCGTGTTATATCAAAACCGGTAAATATTACATTTCGGTTGGTCACATTCGTGAATGGGAATGTAGTTACGACATAGGTGCTATCAGATATGATCCATATCTGATAGCACCTGTTGATTAACTTTTGATGAAGTCCGTAAAATTAACGAAGGGATTATTTAAGCTTTGCCATTTGGAACTCTTGGTTTAATAGATTCCTTAAAATCAGCTTCTATCCAGGAAAACAGGGTAGGAAATACAAGCCAGGGATTATCATATCAATTAGAAATATATACTTAGTATGCAAGCGCTGCTGGAATGTTTCTTCGTAGAAATAGAAATTTCATAATTGGAAAGCTGAACTCATCTTTTTTGTCGTAAAGTTTTGTTTTTAAAAATCGGACTCCCATTGTCAATTAGAGCAGACTTAACTGTATCCGTAGTATTCTTTATCTCTAGTTCGATGGGATAGATGCGTTCAACAAAGTCATACAATTTTGATTTATTCCGTGAGAAAACATCATTTGTATAGCGGAAAGTAAAATAAAAGGACTTTGCTCACTTCAATTCTTTCTCTATAAGAAATTGATAAGTGCGATTCCCTTAAGTACAGTATATTATGACCTTTTATTTCTCATGACGATTATAAGGTTACAGTTTTAAACACTGCTATAAATAAGCAAGTAAAAAAGTAGCGTGTAAATGATTTTATTTCTAAAACATAATGTAAACATCAAAATTCGTGAAAATGCAATTGGGAATCAAGTAAATAGATAAGAAATATTTCAAATTCAGAAGTCATTTTTAGGGCAAATTCAAAACAGTAAAACATAAATGTATAACTTCAAGAAATAATTTCCTACACATTTTTTTCTTTTCTATTGCATGGAAATCCGTAAATTATGTTGTAGACTATTGGCCATCTTGTGTTTCATCACTTCAAATTGAGAGAAGTGCAATATGATATAGCTTGAAAATAAATGTAATTTCTTAGAAAATGGTTCGTTTGGATTTTTGTTGTCGTTAAGTTGGCTGCTCATACGCTGATAATGCATCACCATTTTAATTTTGTAAGGTTCATTGATAAATATTTTGGAATCTTTCACTACTATAAGTTAATATACGATTCTATCTCATATGCATGATAAATGATACGGAATATCATTTACCTCGATTGACAACTTTTATGTTTTTTCTTAGCATGTTTTACCCTTTGGTATACCTGAGTATATTTTGGAAAAATCTTCCATTTCTGTTTTCAATAACAACGTACATTCATAAAGCAACGAATACTCGTGCATCTGTTGTTTATACCGATCAGATTTGTCATCAATTTCAACACCATAACGTGATTCGTTTTCCCTTACTAGTTGTAAAAAATTACTAAATTCATTCCAACTTTTCACATGATCACTTGGCTTCTCTATTTCGTCGTCATCCGAGGTTTCCGCTTTACCGCTTGATTGTTGTTTAATTTGTTTAATTCTATGTTCAAGCAAAGTTAAAAAGTCTGTTTTTAATTTTCCAAAAAGATTGTTGTAATTGGAATTATTTGTAGAGGGACAGACTTCCTTAAGCTTGTGTATTACATTTGTGATTGTTTTCTGTGATCTTTTTAGCCAATCTTTTTCCTAAAAACAAGAATAAATTATTTTTTTTAAATTAAAAAATTGTTGATATTTGTGCATCTACAAAGTATAATTTAAACGCGTGCTTTGCGGCTATGACGGAATCTTTCAACTTTTAACAAAATGACCAAGCGCTGACAGCTGTCATTTGTTTCCTGGATGCTTTCCTTTATATTTTTCGAAGTTTTGAATTCATTCTTACTAATTTGTCAACGGAACCTATGTTATAATGTTTATTAAGAATGATTTTTATATGTAAGTACTTTTACATTTCGCTATTTCAGTGTTGAAAATAATTCGTTTCTGCTACACTTTATTCGATTATTGTATAGTATCAAGGCAATCATAAACTGAGTATATATTATATACAATTTTTTAATATGAACACTTCGAATCATATTCAAAACAGTGTGGTCCTGGCCATTGATTGACGACCTAAATTATCCCATTGACTGGGACAGATTAGATGAACGTTTGTCGGTAACGACTATTGCTCACTTCTTACTTATTATAGAATTTAAACTGTGGGGTCACCAAAGGTTCTTAACGCCTTTAATGATAAAATAATTCGAAAAATTATTCAGGAATAACCTTTATGTTTTGATTTATATTATAGATATAAATCAACACATCGAATTATTCCGAATTAGTTTTTCGAATTGCTTTATTTAGGTGTTGAGAACCTTTGGTGACCCCACAGATTCAGTGTCTTTAACAAGTACACAGTGAGCAATGATTGTTACTGACAATCGTTCATCTAACATTTCATATAAGTATTTATCCGGCTCAGCCTGTCGGCTTTTTACAAAGCAGAGTCAAATTCATATGTTCTAGTTCTGAATATGCATTAAACTTGCCACTGGACGTAAATGTGTGAAGTCCTATTTGAAATCGTTATTCATTTCACATGTGACGACAGAAATTATCTAAGTGTCGGGCATCTTTCCCAAATGTTCCTTTGCTATCTAACACCTCTGAACGACATGACACATTCGGTTGTGAAACGAGAAAAAAATACCATTTTTTAAACATAGGTCAAACGAACAAAAATTCTAAAGCGACAGAAGTACAGTTGGGTCGAATTCATTTTTTGAATCTTTTATATCTAATGACGGACAAATCTGGGTGTTTAAATGTAACATGTTTAAGCTGAATGTGATGTCATCTATTAACTGCATGATTACATTTTGTTTTACGACATCGGTATATGGTTATAATAATATTTTCAAGATTAGTCTAGCTTGAAAAGAAATACCTATATAACAAGTGCAATATATCAATCAACGGAAAAGATCACATTCAAATTTGAACAGATACTTTATAATATCAACCTACCTTTTTCGAACTATTTACTATTTCCTTTACTTCCTGAACTGTCAGCAGTGTTGTCTTTTTCAACTTTTTTAATTCTTCTTCAACTATCCATCTTATCATTTCACCCACAAATGAACTTTGTATCACGTTGGTTGCCTGAAAATTATACATATTAATGCAATTTAATGAAATTGAGAATTGAAATCGGGAATGTGAGACAACAACCCAACTAAATAGCAGGCAACTGCCGAAGGCCACCAATAGGTCTTCAACATAGCGAGAAAATCTCGCACCCGGGTGTAGTCCATCACTGGCTCCTAAACAAAATTAGGTGCTAGTTCAGTGATAATTGACGTCACACGTCAAACATCTAAAAAAGAAGATGTGGTATGATTGCAAATGACACAACTCTCAAAAACAAAATGACACACACATTGAATATAGGTAACCATACGGCCTTCAACAATGAGTACCGCATAGCGCATAGTCAGCTATAAAAGGCTGTTTGTTGCACTTCGTAAATTTATCAAATTTATGGATTGTAATGGGTCATACGGTGTCAAATAATGGTCAGAAATCTTTCTCAAATTATAATACCATGTATCAATTTTGTGTTTGAACTTTAGTTTAAATGCCATCTCATTGACCATCAAGATGATGAAGACTGGCGACGGTCATACATATAAATAAGAAGATGTGGTGTAAGTGTCAATGTACCTCAGGCTTTGACTTAGGACAGGTGCATTCAAATGAAGCGGGTTTAATCATTTTAACAGGCGGCAGCGTTAATCCTAACCTAAGACAGTTGTTTAACATTATAACATAAGCAGAAACACTATAAAATATTCATTGAAATGGCTTTACTCGAGAAAAAAAACCATTTAAACAAAAACAAGTAAACATACACCTAACGAATAAGTTTGATCAATGACAAATAACACAGTATATATACAATATTAAAAAGTAGGTTCCTATAAAACATAAATATTACAGGTAGTAATTACAAAGATGTAGGAATAGTTTCAAAAATACAATATCAAAATGCAGGTGCCTATATAACATAGAAGTTACAGGTAGCAATAAAACAGACATAGGAATACTGTCAAAAAATAACTTTAATCTGAGACAATATAACCTGATATCAATAAAATTATCAATAGTAGCAAGCTGGTAAATTTTATTTTTCCTAGGACATTTTTGTAACATATAATATATTTAAAAATATGTTGATCGTCGTTTACTCTAAATGAGAATGTTCTGTGGATCGAATCAGTCAATCAAATGGTCCCCTTCGTTTTACCTGACATTGTTTCCCTCTTAACAGTTGAAAACACCTAGTACATCCGTAATCCATCTCAGAGAATGTGTTAAATAAAGGTCGTAAGAAAATAGATTCAGTGAGGTTACATAATTTAAGGTCAATAATACAACAGCGTTGGTTTTTTTTTATAAATTTGGGCCAAACTGCTTATAACGAAATAATTTAAAATTTCCGCTTTTATAAATACAAATATGAAACAAATCGTATTTTGAATTGTTGTCATCTGAATCAAAGCCAATGTCCCTTAAACAAATAATGCGTACCAAATTACTTAAACGACTGTCGAGGAAAATAACAAAAAAATATGAAAAGACACGCATACTAACAATGATACATGCACGTTTCAAACGGTTTTTAAAAAGTAAAAGAAGACTTATGGTGTATACTGTAAAAATAATTGATTACATTTCTTTTGTGTGTAATCGTTGACAATTGATTTCTTTATAAAGTACTTACATTATTTTCGAATACTGTTAAGTGAAAGCTTCAAAGTAATAAAAGTCATAAGAAACGAGTGACCGGTGAAAAGTAATGTTCTTCCAATTCTTGAACCAATGCATACAAACATCATAAACTTAGTCTTCTGTGCACGAATTTATCATTTTTTTCGTATAATCGTCAATTTTTTAAATTGGTCAGTGTTGTTGTGAAAATATGTCAGGTAATTAAAGTTCGTGTTTTGAAGCCGAAGTTTAACGATTGTCACCTGTTTGTCAACAATCGACAAAAAAGCATGGAAATTGTGCACGTGTTTAACATGTAAATTCAGATAATAGTTTATTTTAAAGACATTCGTGCGTATTGTGATCACCGGGTTTTTACGAGATGGGTCACACTGAGGTCACTTTGCATACGGAAAATATGAATAAATTATAGAATTTACTTCAGAAAAAAGTATATGCACATAAGTTTTATGATGAAAACTATCCATTGAGTTATACAAAAAACATATATGCATTCTTATTTTTGATTTGAGGTTTCTTATGACTTTAAATAAGAATCTTAAGAAGTTCAACACAATTACACTACTCATATAGCTCGTATTAATGGCGGTGATTAAGAACTTTACTAAAACATTTATTTCTGGAATAATAGGGTTTAAGACCTATGTACAAGTAACTAGTACATCTTTTTTTTTTATTTTGAATCATTTGAAACATATAGGCTGACAACTGTATACAATCTCGTAGATTTGTACTCCTTGTCAGATATATTTGATGCTTTTAGATAATTTTATTCATTATTATAACAATGCTTGAATTTTCTCTGATAAGTATACAAAAATAGATGAATAATTGGTCTGTCTAGTTTGAGAGACTGATACTCCAAATTGACCAAATGCGTGTATTTATATATTTGCTAAGATAATATATTAATTACTTCAGGTTTTAAAGCTGTTAATAGAGTAAAATCATTTCATATGGCAATATAAAGTTAATTTGATACTTGTGTAGACATAATCACATCAAATATATAATTGAACGAAAGTTTGAAAGCATTAGTTTATTGTAAAATTTATTTCTGTATGTTTTCTTTGTACTTATATCATAGCATTATACGGTTTACACCACTTACAGAAATCATAATTAAACGAATGAAATTTTAAGCTATTCAATGTGTTAACTTCCATAAACAGATCGTTATTAAGTATTTTAAAGCACTGTGAGTCATTTGCTGAAAAGCTAAAAGGTCTTATCGCGTTCTGAAACATTTTAGTAATTTGCTTAAAACGCTAGCGCTGAAAGGTCTGAATGATTTTTTATAAACAAAAACATTTCAGTATATCTGGCTGCACATGAAGCAGCTATAGACAAAGAACAAATCTGTTAAAACTGTAAGTTAGAATTATTCACTTCATAATCAATTACAATAATAGTGTCGCGATTCCTTAACAAAATTGATAAAAATGTATTTCTTATCTATAAAAGGAGACGCAAATTATAATTTGAAGATATTTAAATGAATCAGCTGTGATATGATAAAATCGATTGACAGAAATGACTGTATACTTACGAAATTACTCTGAATTTCATCAGCATCTGTATAGCTTTCAGTAAGATACATTACAAAGTTATTATATATTTCTTTACGATCTGGTAGAGACGTTAATTTTAGATTATCTGTCGACAGAGCGCCTACTTTACTCATACACATTCCCATTATTTTTTTTCCTAAAAATAGATATAACAAATCAGAGGTAAATAAGGTTAATAATAACTTAATTATCTTAAATATTAGAATATCTTAAACAAATAGTTATCAAAAGTACCAGGATTATAATTTTAAACGCCAGACGCGCGTTTCGTCTACATAAGACTCATCAGTGACGCTCAGATCAAAATAGTTAAAAAGCCAAACAAATACAAAGTTGAAGAGCATTGAGGACCCAAAATTCCAAAAAGTTGTGCCAAATACGGATAAGGTAATCTACTCCTAGGGTTAGAAAATCCTTAGTTTTTCCAATAATTTAAAGTTTGGTAAACAGAAAATTTATAAAAATGACCATATAATTGATATTCATGTCAACACCGAAAAATCAACCTTTAAAGATAATAAATAATGCCAAGTTTTACATTGTTTATGCTTGGTTTTCTTCGTGTAGTCATTAGCCAGTTACTATTTTGTAAACTATATGCATAATTAGTAAATGAACAAATAATTTAGCAAAATCGATGACCCAGGAACAATAGTTATAAGCTATTTTTATTGAGATCTAAAACCAGTTCAAAAATAAAAAGAAAAAAATAAATTTAAATAAGTACTGAAGAAATTCGTTCACATGGCAAATTTGTGTAGTTTGTGTTTTTAATTTGATATATAATTATTGTGATTTTCACAGGAACGTTGTCTTGTGAATTTATAGTAAATATCGTTCTTGATAATATGAATTTTAAAAGATCAAGTTTTTAAGTGTTTAGAAGGGAAGTAATATTTTGACAAAATATTTTCATAGCTATTAGCAATTTTTTTTCTCGTTTGATTTCTTTATATATCAGACTATAACATGAAGTTTTTGCTGATTGTTAAAGCGTGTACGATAAGTTATTGTACTATACATCGATATCATTTGGACTATGATGAACAGCTGTTTTATAGGCAATCATACCACGTCTTCTTTTTATTATTTTTTTATTTATCCGTTATCATGTTTTATGTACTGAATGTTTAATGGATAACAACCTCGCTATTTACCATACAATAGCTCATTATTTACCATATACTGTACAATGTTGACCGCTGTATCCCTATTTAAGACATTTTTATCTATTGTGCTTGTTATGTTCACACATCGTTGTCTATACAATTGAACTTTATGTGACTGTCAAAAAGTAAGAGGTTTAATCCGCAATTTTCTACTTGCGAAACCGTGTGTACTAAATAAGGAATATGATCTTTGTTGCCAATTCGTTTGATTTGTTTGAGCTTTTAATTTTGCAATTTTATTAAGGACATTCCGTTTTTAATTATCCCCGGAGTTCAGTATTTTTATGATTTTTACTTTTTTCAGTCATTGTACTGTAACCTATATTAATTATTGAAATGGATAAATACGTTGCTGTTTTAAATGTTATATTTTCGTCACCATTTCTAAAGCCTATTCAGTAAAGTATTTGCTAATTGTTGAATTCGATCCATACGTTCACTATTTGCTTACATCATCAGCATTTGACAATGTAAATAGTTGCCACATTAAAAAATATACCACATTCATTTTGTTTGTATTGTTAAAAAAATGTTTCTTTTGAATCAGTTTTTATTACATTATGACCTTTGACTGTAAAAAGAATAAGTCTTAATAGATCGATCATAATGATATTCAGTTATTTAAAGTCTTTAAATGTATAATATTAAAATTAAAAAAAATATGTGGTATGCTTACCATATCGTAATATGATTCTATTTGTTCAAAAATTAAAGTCACTTTTCAATGCATTTATGTTTTACTTACAATAGTTCACTAGGTTCCGATATTATATCATGTGTGCTGGTTGGGTTAGTATCTGCGTATTTATATAGTGAACGAAAGCTAAAAACGGGTTTCCTAATATTAAATCATCATATAGATAGGGCGTTTTATTTGAATATTCTAAATAAAAAATTTAGGGCGTTTTATTTGAATATTCTAAATAAAAAATTTCCAAACAGCTAATCAATAACAAAGATTCAAAAAGTTGAATGCAGCAAGGCTAAAAGTTCGAAACATGATACTTTCTAAATGGATATAAACGCACACGGATACTGTATATAATAGACTACTGTTTTTATTATGTTCTTTAAATATGTTAAATTGGTGAACTTAAATTGTATTATAATGTCGTCAATAAACATTATTAATTTCCTGCTGTCAAGGAGTACAATCAACATAATAGTGTGTTTCTGAAATAATTCTAGTTAGAACGAAACACATCGGATAAATTATATAAAAAAGTGTTAAAATTGTATTGGTTAGTGTTAGGCAGTAATTACTTATTCTTAATACCTTTCCAGAAGTGCATCTACATTCAAATGAAAATGTTAGGTGTTGTTTTGTTATCATGTGTCAATAACGTGATGTTTCATACAGTACTGTAACTTTTACAACACTGTGAAGTTACTAAAAGAAGAATTAAACTCTACACTGGGGTTGTGTGTTTGTATACAGCATGCGGCTGGTGCATTCGACTAATTGAATATGACTGTTAGTTGTTCAAACAAAGGTCGCCGTTTCTCTCAGTGGACTCTGGCTTCCTCTGCCAACAAGAACAAACTGCCTTAAAATAGCACAACAGTGCTAAAGGTGGCTTGCATCACTAATAAATTAAGCAGTCAATCTATAATCACAAATAATCAAGTGTGTCGTTCTTTATCAGAATTGATATAAACTGTATGATAAAAAAATATCTCACTAGATCCGCTTTACAGAACATTTTAGACCCTTTGTTTGGTCAAATTCTTCGTGGCAAACACATATTTCAATGTTTACTTCATTGAAATAACCACACGGAAATATGATTGTTCAAGGAAACCGGGATATTTATGCTCACCGTTCAAAAGTCCTTTATGCAACAGAGTAAAATCACAAAAATACTGAACTCCGAGGAAAATTAAAAACGGAGAGTCTCTAATCAAATGGCAAAATCAAATGATAAAACACGTCAGACGAATGGACAGCAACTTGGCATTTTAAATGTAGAAAATGGTGGATTGAACCTGGTTTTATAGCGCTAAACCTCTCACTTGTATGACAGGCGCATCAAATTCCATTATATTTACAACGATGCGTGAACAAAACAGATATAATATGTAAAATAGTCAAAATATGGGTAAAGCAGGCATCACTGTGTCACAATCTCAGAACAAACAAATATTTAACAATAAAAGCACAGAAAGCATCTATCAAATCTAGCATTGCTTCGCGTTTATTGTTAGACTGAACAATCTGGTACCTTTTATAAGGTTCAATAGTGGATCTCTGTTCTGATATATTTGGATCCCAGAAAGAAAAAAAACCAGTAGATACCCATAACTTTCCCCCTCTGTTTATCTTATGGTTCAAAATATGCGACTCGCCTTATTCAAGTCTACAAAATATTTCCTAACATGCAAGGTGAGATGACCTCTAGTTTTCTCCCAAATTATTTTAACCCAACCTAATTTGTGTGTCTTTCCCAAGTCAGGAGCATCGAACCTTCGTTAGACTTTTTTTATTTTATATTTATATGTTTCGGAGTTTAATGAGACATCCATTCTCACTGAGCTTGTATACATTTTTAAGTAGGGGGCTGTGTTGAAAACCCATTAGTGGCCTTGGACTCTTTTGTCGAGCTTTTGTATCTTTTACACATTTTCATTCTCATTTTTACACAATACCATTTGTAACCAATGCAGAGCTGTGCAGTGCATTTGAAATATTAATGTTGTGTGTCATCTTTCTGTTTAACTATTATACCTTTGCAACAGCATACATCGACTTTTTCCTGGCCTACTATATTTTAGCACATTTTTGTACTTTTTCATATTGATATCAAAAGAAAAGACAAAAGTATTTACCATATCAAAAACAAATTAATATACATTTTTAATAATATCAACATGCTCCTTAGTTGATCGATTGATTCTAAAATCAAATATTTCTACAAATTAATTGCTAAATGTTCCAACCTATCCGCTGCAACAAAAATTGCGAAAATTTATTCGCGTGTTTGATGTAAAATTAAAAAAAAAGTTTTTCCTTTACTTAATATGATGTCTTTACATATATATTGAAAGGAGATCGAACTGATGTACAGATACTCCAATAGAATAATGCTACCTTTCTTATGTTTATATAAACCATTCTATTTTTATACTTTTATATTTTGAATTGTAAAAGACAAACAGACCCATTTTTTACATAAAAAACGTTGACAGTTTGAACAGGTACAAAATATAATCCAGTGGTAAAAGGTAAAATCACAAAAATACCGAACTCCGAGAAAAAAATCAAAACAGAAAGTTTATTTTCAAATTAAGAATAAAAATATATAATTTCAGCCAGTTTCCTGTATTTGACAATCAGCAAAGGTACCAGGATTATAATTTAGTACGCTGGACACGCGTTTCGTCTACATAAGACTCATCGGTGACGCTCATATCAAAATAGTTATAAAGCCAAACAAGTACAAAGTTGGAGAGCATTGAGGATCACCTTTTAAAATAAAATACACAATTATGTTGTTAAGGAGACCAACTTTGACTATACATGAACAAATATATTTATCAGTTATATGAGAAAAGAAACGATTTGATGTGCACTAAATTGATTATTTCAACGGGGAATTTTAAAACGGATATAAAATACCAGAAATTGCGATTGCCATATCTCACGGAATATTTTATGTGGTGTGTAAGCAATATAATGGAGGTTGACGAATTTAAAATCAGTAGACCAATTTAAATGCTTTTTTTTTTAACTTGTCGTTCCGTTGGATTTCATTTAATATATCATAGACGAATTTCAGTAATAAGAGACTTTGTATTGACAACGACCCGGATGTTAATAACATTTAAATTGCCATTTGAGTAACGAAGAGACTTAATATTGACAACAATCCGGATGCATGTTACTAACATTTATTGATCATGTTGATATCAAAATAAAGGAAGTTTAAGTTCAATTCAACAATTTGACCTTGACTTTATTGTTTTCACCAGAAGAACTTTAATTTTGAATCATGAGATTTTTTGGATCAACTAGCTCGACTTCTAAGACAACTCGAAAACCAATGCCACAGAAAATCTAAGATACTAACCAAATCACCAAATTTTCCTTGGAGTTCAGTATTTTTGTGATTTTACTTTATACACTCTAAACTAAGCCGTCACCTCTACCAAGTCAGGAATGTTGCATTTGTTATCAAATAGTGTGTTTCTATGTATGTTGGCGTTTGTTTTTGTTGCATATCAGTGCTTCTATTGTTCCTTTGTTTTCCCCTTATAGTTGATGTGTGTTTCCTCTGTTTTAGTTTGTAACCAGGATTTGTTTTAACACCTGTATATATAAAATACTTCATCGTATGCAAACGTAGTGCACCTGTGAATAAATAACAAAAATTCTGATATACAAGGGGGAATCCATAAGAACTGAAACAAAACGAAACGGCGGAACCACAATTAGCTCCAAGCTATTATTTACAAGTTTTATTAGGAAATAACAATGCATATAAGATAAAGCGAAAACGGTTGATTGATGGTAACACTTGCGTTTGTGCTACAAACAAAAGGGGGATAGTACGTGAACAAAATGTGTATATACGTTGGATTGAAGTGGATCCAGATCTCCCTTAACCTTAGAGCGTTAAAATTTACAAAAAAAGTATGTGATTGATAGCGTCGAAAAATAAAATTAAAAAGCGAAAAAAAACCATTACCCTTCAAATCCCCCTTGAAGTTAAATAGTTGCTCGCTAACAGGTTTTTTTTAGCATTTGAAAATTTTCTAATTGGTTTCAGAGATGGTTATGAGTGGAAGCATAATAACATAGCCCCCTATTTGTCGACAGGGTTGGTATTTTTCTCACGTGGTTTTTCTCAAACAGGGGTTGAAAATCAAAAGGATATCCAAACGTGTTCAGCCGAAGACAATTTGCATGTTCGCCATGCATTGTAAACAAAAATTAAAAACATAGTCAACATACAAAAATCAACAACACAAATTAAACAACAAAACGGTAGTAATCTCAGATGTACGGCAGGATATCTGATTTTCTTTTATTTTGACTTGTATGTTGGGTTTTTTTATGGCCTTTGTGTAATATTTTGCTATTGATTAATTGCCTTGTTTATACTTTGAAATGAATAGAAGAAGAATTAGTGTAGTTTTATATTTTATATGGAAATCGTCTCCGTCTATTGATACTTTCTGGGGTTGTTCTACATTTCTGTAATCTTTTTTTTATGCCATTTCCTCTATTCGTTGTACTTTTTGTCAATTATTCTCCAATGTTTATTTTAAATAGATATAGAAAGATGTGGTGTGAGTGCCAATGAGACAACTCTCCATCCAAATAACAATTAGAAAAAAAAATAAGTAAACCATTATAGGTCAATGTACGGCCTTCAACACGGAGCCTTGGCTCACACCGAACAACAAGCTATAAAGGGCCCCAAAATTACTAGTGCAAAACCATTCAAACGGGAAAACCAACGGTCTAATACACATTATTCCTAATTATGTAAACCCGATCCACGCCCTTATAAATGGATATTTCCTCTGACTTAACATTGGGCTTTGGTTGTGAAGGAGTCTGCCAAAAGATTTACTGAAATAAAATACTAATGCAAGCTAAGATATAAGAAGATGTGGTCAAATAGACAACTATCCATCCAAGTCACAAATTATAAAAGTAAAAGTAAACCACTATATAGGTCAAAGTACGGTCTTCAACATGGAGCCTGGGCTCACACCGAACAGCATGCTATAAGAGCTATAAAGGGCCCCCAAAAAGCTACTGTAAAACCATTCAAACGGGAAAACCCTTTGAAAGGACTAAGGTCTACTTAAAAACGAGAAACGAGAAACACTTATGAACCGCAGCAACAAATGACAAACACTGTACAGGTTCCTAGCTAAGGACAACTGCACACAAATGCAGCGGGTTTAAACCGTTTTAATAGGTTCCAACCTTCACCCTTACCTGATCTTACCTGAAACAAAAGTGTAACATCACAACATAGAAAGACACATTGAAATGGCTTAACTCAATCCAAAGACATATAGTCCGTTTGTAGCTTTTAATTTAAAACACTTATATATAGATATAAAAAAGTAAAACAGACAAACCGTGAGACAAACAACATTACACAAATCGCAACATAGAAAAATAAACACTGAGCAACACGAGTCCATCAAAACCGCGTCAAATATGCGTTACTGCACTGGTTCGTATGCGGCTGTGGGTATATATATATATATTGAGAGTATATAGATTTTAAGACCCCAGTTAAGAATAAACAATTATAATAGTCTCGAATATCATACAATTACAGATCATTGCAAAATTAAATAGATGGTAATCAGCCAGTCGTGTATAGTAATATTTTTGCTTGATGCCATATTATTACAAAAATAAAATAGATCCTTATATATAGAAATTACAGTGACTTTCATGTGAACAAACATTAAATTTTCTATTGACTATATATGATTATACAAATCTTTGATATTCATGAATTTAATCTGAGACTACTATAACACAGTTATATAGTAGTCTCAGATTTAATAAAGAGAAAATAATAAACACAGTTTAACAAGTTCCGCTCCCCAGTTCATACCATCCCTTGTCATAACAATGCATGGCTTGTTCGATGCGTTCAACACCAGATCAATCATCAACAGCTAAAATGACTTGCTCTACATCAGACCAGTCCTCTGATTTAGCAACATATTCATCAATATCAGGAGAAAAATTAATGACAAAAAGTTTAAACAAATGTGTCTCAAAATGGACGATTTCGCAGGTCGAAAAATACCTGAATATTTATTATCATGTCGATTATTTATCCAATCCTTTGGATGTTTTAAAAAAGATTGAATCTTTGTCTGAAGAACTCACGAAAGAAGAAACTTCTTACGTTCAAAAAGTAAAGAAATATGTAACATTTAATGTTGAAAATTATGATAAATTCTTATTTAATAGTGATAGTCTAAAAGGAAATGTTGATCAAATACTGAAAGAATTGAAAACTGAGACGAACATGTGAGTATATATGTATAATCTATGTTTGGCATTCACTATCAATACTGCAATTTTTACGTAAGGTCCCACATGTGGTTCATGATGTTCTGAAACCTTCTGGAGCACCTGAAATTGCCCCAGTTTTTGGTGGGGTTTGTGTTGCTACATGTAAGTCTTTAGTTTTCTATGGTGTGTCACAGTTGTGTGCTGTGTATTATTTTTTTCTGTTTGTTATTTTTTCTCTTTTAGCCATCATTGGCCATATGGTGTCAGTTTATTTTCTTTTTGTCCTAATGTGGTCATGCATGCTGAGACTACTATAACATGTGTTATAGTAGTCTCAGGGTCATGCATGGTATTTTTTGTCCGTCTTTTAATAGGAACCACGGTTACCACTATGTGACGGTGTTAATAAACCAATTATCATTAATATTTATTTGAGGTGCAATAAAGTCATGAAAATCATGATTCATGTGTATTGTTTTGATAGTTCTAAACAGAATACTTAAACTTACAATGACTTAAATATAATTTTTGACATTTTTACTCTTTGAGTATGTTTGTTTTGTTCATTCGTCGTTGACAATGTAATGGAATTTGATGTGACTGTCATAAAAGTGAGAGGTTTAGCTAGCTATAAAACCAGGTTCAATCCACCATTTTCTTCATTAGAAAATGCCTGTACCAAGTCAGGAATATGACAGTTGACAGTTGTTATCCATTCGTTTGATGTGTTTGGACTTTTGATTTTGCCTTTAGATTTTTGATTTTCCTTTTTGAATTTTCCTCGGAGTTTAGTATTTTTGTGTTTTTACTTATATATATAAATACATGATATATACATACTCTTATTCCTTATATAAATTTTTATAGCTAGAATGAGTGACCCATATTTGCCACACTATTCGATAGTTTTCGTTCATTTCCACTTGCATCCGACCTACATTCAAATATTTTCACCGTAATGTATATGACCATCCTCATTATCATGATTATCCTGGTATATAATGTACTGTAAATTCAGAAATTAATGTGAGGTTCTTATTATTGCGAAAATTGCGACTGAGTTGTAAACGCAATAAAATAAACTCGTAATTTGGAATATTTTATATGAATTTAACAGGATTTTTTTCAAAATCGTAGAAATTAAAATCGCATTTAAGTCAAAAATGACAAAATCGCAATAATAAACAATGATAAATGCACATATGATGCAAGCAATAATTTCTGAATTTACAGAATATTATAAAAATGAATGTTTAGTAACAATTACCATGATTACATGAATTAGCTTGAGAGATCATTCCTATACAATTTTTCTCACAACTATTTACTTTAAGACTGCACATGATTGCCATATAAATCTTACATAATTGCCTAAATCTTTTATAAACACTTACACATTTCTTAATATGTGCGAATAACCTTGGAATTAGGGTAAAGAACAATATCAACAGTTTAAACATCACAATCTGTCAGACTAAGCCTGTGAGCCTTAACCATCTACATTTTGTATTTAGGCTAGCAAGTATTGGGTAATGCACACAAATATTACAGAAAAATAGCAAAACGAAGAAAATGTGTCCAGGGCATAAATGTGTCCAGGGCCAATATGCCCCACCCACTCTAAGTTTGAATTTTATATAGCTAGCTATAGATGTACATTTTTATTTACACTTTTGGTATTTGTTTTTTTACCTGGTCACTGAGTGACCCTAGGTACATGAAATGCTAGATGTGTCTTATGAATAACCTTCTGACGTTGAGCACATTGTACAATAACATGTTTCCTCCATCATGTCCATTCACTTTTTGTATATTTTTTTTGTAGCAATGTCAGGAAGAGAGTGGTTAAATTTACTAAAGCTTTTAAAAAGCTTGTTCAAGATATTGAATCAACAAGAATACATAAACAAGCTTATGAAGGAAACTTCACTAAATTTGTTGCAACGTTTGCTGAACTGTGTTGTCTAGAGGTTGAGTAAGTATTCAAGACTTGGGGGTGGGTACGTTAAATTCAGAAATTTTAAAGATGTTTTATTATAATGCCAAAATTATGAAATTTAGCTTAATTATTTAGGTCACAAAAATAAAAATTTGCAATTTGGATAGTGCTCAATATTTTTTGAAGCATTACATTTCCAAAAAATACAAAATGGTTTGTCCTATGTTCAACAGTGGCAAAAATTTATGCACATACATTGTTTAAATGTCTCAGTTAACAGTTACACTTAACCTCTTAAAAGATTTTGTATAACATGTATAATTGTTTAAAGTTCATGTACTTGTACATGTCGTTTGCTGTTCCAGGGAAAAAAATCTTTTCTTTACACACTAAAAAAGAGAACAAGTGCTACCAAAATTATATATACCTCAGAGTCACAACAGATGGTCCTATATATATAGTAATTCACACCAGACTACTTTGACGTACATTATGCACAGTTTACAAACAACAACAATCACATAATACAGGGACTCACCAATTTATTCATACATGTAGCACTTCAAACAGTTAGAATAATAATTTTGTTTGCTATATATTCTAACTTAGAATAATAATTTTGTTTGCTATATATTCTAACTTAGAATAAGAATTTTGTTTGCTATATATTCTAACTTAGAATAAGAATTTTGTTTGCTATATATTCTAACATGACTTCCTTCAAACGCTTTGAGTACACATGCACCTGTGGTAAAAATATGAATATATTGTTTGGGCTGTTCCGATTGTACTCCCACTTCATATGCTTTTTTATGAATGAGCTACATGTACTCAAAGTCATAGATGTATGACATCAGAATATACTGTAAATCAACTTATTTTCTCGGATACTTTATTTCGCGTTTTACCCTTTCTTGACCACTTCGCGGCTATTTAATTTCGCGATTTTCTGATTTATTTGATGAAGATTTCACATATTCGCTACGATTTATAGTTGCGTTATTTTTTTACTCGCTCGTGTCACGAAAATAAATGGCGCGCGAAAATAAGTTGGTTTACAGTAAGCATTTTACGGGAAATTACATACTTGTGAAACCAAAAATCACCACAAACGAGAAAACGTAAAAAAACGATGCTAAAACAATGTAAAATGTGCTATATAAGCCATTTTTTGTATACTTATAAGACATATAAGTACAATTAGATTCATCCAAACCTATCTAAATAATTATTGTAAATAGTCTAAGCATGTAACTTATTCAGTTCGTTTCGTTAATCTTTTACATCAATTGCAAATGTAAATAGCACATTAATTTATGGGAATGGCAAATAATGCCTTCACCTAGAGCTCTTCAATCCAAAACAATTGTTGTATTCGCCCTATTAGAATTGAAATAATTCATGGGGCTTGAATATATTGTGATTTTACAACGGGTTGTCCCTTTATGCCGATATTTTACCCCTCACTATCACTCAGGGTAAAATATTTGTCATAAAGGGCCAAACCTTGGGTAAAATCACAATATATTCAAGCCCCCATGAATTATTTCTTAAATATATTTTTTAAGTCCCCAGGTTAAAAATAAAACATTGAAATGACTTCAAATGTAGATTATTGTTTTTGTTTTAATCTTGTTTTAAACAAAAATGATAACATATGGCCATAATTGATATCAAAAGATTTCCATGAATTCAGGAATCATATAATAATTATAATATTAATGAAAACCCTGAGTAATGAGTTTTAAGCATTATTATATCACTCTATTTTAGTTTTTCATTGTCAGAGAGTGATGAAACAGTATGGGAGAATTTGATAGGAATTCCCAAAGTTATTTCAAAACCAGCCATACGCTTTCTCAAAGATGGGATTGGTGATTCTAATGATGATGATGATTATGAATGTGATGGGATGGTAGTTCCTGTGGTTCAGGTAAGTGTGCATCTTTGATTGATTGATTATTTGGTGTTTAACTCCACTTTCAAATCGAGTTTCAATCCATTGACTACTAGTATTTCACAGTGGGCAGTGTTTATCATGTTTATAAATATTAATTGGTGGAGCAAGCAGAAGTGGCTGGTGAGAATTGCAACCATCAACAGGAACACTATAATCCTAGTCAATTAAGACTAGTTTAATGCACTTGCCACATGCAGGGTTTTGAACTCACAACCTGTCTTGAGAAGTATAGGCTAAATTTTAATCACCTTTGTCCTTGTCTGTTGTCATATCAGCTGCATGTCCACAAAATATCATATTATTTTTAGATACTGCATTATATTTTGCCAGTAGCTTAAAAGTGATGAGTTGGAACTTGTGAACACATGTCAGATCTATGATAAACTTACTATACTGAATGAACTTTATATTTTTTGTTTCACTTTTCTCAGAAATTATTTTTCAGTATGACTTCATTTTTGGTCAGCAGCTGAGAAGTGATATATTGAAAGGTGTGTGCCCATGTTGGATCTGTCAGACACCTTAGACTCCCTGTATTCTGATACTTTTCATTACAAGTCAGGTTTTCTCAATTGAAATGTGTCATATTTTTCATGTAGGGGCTTTTTATAGGTCTGTTAGTGTCTCATACCATTGCCTTCAGCTTTACGTAATTGATCTGATATTTCAACTGAAAGTAGGTCAGAGTATTTTTCGTTGTCCATGATGCATTCAGGCATCTCGCGGCCGTAGCAAGGTGATGCATTTAGGCATCATACGGCGGTACCCAGGTGATGGCTTACGGCATCATACGCCTTGAATGGGTTAGTGAGATTTGTATTTTTAACTTTGGTTGGTAGTTCACTAGTTGTTTGATTCGAATCTTCTTACTTTATATGAGCACCACTACCCACAAATTCTTGCTTTAATTTACATTACATATCTTTTTGATAGGTGAAGAATAATTATGATTCGACACATGCATCTTCATGGAGAAAACAAAGAAAAATAAGTGGCCATCCTTTATCATCTTCATCAAATCAAAGAACTTCTGAATTTAAAAAATATAAAGACAAAGTTAGAGAACGTACCCATTTAGAAGTACGTTTAAATAGTACGGTGCTTGGACAACATGCAGGAGAACTGTTATTAGATCTGAGGAGACATTGTACAGATGAAGACAAATCTAAACTAACAATGCCTGGTATAATTGTTGATGGCACAAAGGTAAATATCTTCTTTCATTAATTTTAGCAAATTTATCATGTTTATGCCATTTATTATTGTTATGCCCTGTTGTTAGATTAAGGGGGCATTAAGTCTTACCCTTACTTAGCTCCAGATAAGCTGCGTATTTGCGTGATCACGCAATACAAATAATAGAAAACCCAATGCAATTGTCCATTAAAGGGTTCAACAACCCAATTAATTCAACGGAAAACCCAATTATATGCCATAACCATGAGTTCTCCACCCTTTTATTGGCTACCGTTTGTGTTATTTACCCTTATCTGTTTACAGTCGTCGCTTAAACTATTTTTATAATATTTATAATTGGAAATTTCCTGTCGTTCTAAAAATAGATCCCTGCATCAAGTAGCTGAAATGGGTCCCTGTTTGAGTTTTCCATTGCTCAATAGGTACACATGTTTTTGTAAATATTTCGATCTTCTTGGTGTTTATCATATTAGCGTGTGTCATGGAGTCATATTTTTTTTGCATTGCTCGGGATTTTTCATAACATACATCAAATTAAAACGCAAGTGAATGTCCAGTTAAAATATTGAATAGAAGCATGTTTTCGGCTTATTTTGGAAAACTGAGGGAAAGTTATAATGATGACAAGACTCAGCCAGTGTCTTTAGGAAGCGTCCATCGAACGCACAGTCGTGTGTGCGTACCATAACGAAAACATTTCTAATAAACACGGGGTTTCATCAAAAACGAATTCAGTTGGAAAAAGTGAAAGGCCCAATCAATTAAGAAATGATAAAGCATCAGAAATCAAAAGTTCTAATAAAAGACAACTAAACCCAGATTTATGTAAATTGAATAAAAGAAAATCATTCAAGTATAATTAGAGTTTATATACAGTAACTACTTTTTATTCATTTTACGGTTAATTAATGAATACACACACCATGCACACAGCCACTGATCAGGCTCTGGTCTCAGAATTTATTATATAAAGGTATAAGACGAGTGCCTGTGAATACACATATCCTTTTTTTTGAGAAAATACAAAACTGGCAAAAGGTTTGAAAAGGGACACAAATTAAACCTACAATTGCTCCTCAGTGAATAAACCAAATAAAACAGCTAGCAAATAACCCTAAACCAAATAAAAGAGCTAAACAAAGACAGAAACATATTAATTTAAGATGGAAAAAATTGGGGTTGATATTGCCTAAATATTCAATATTGTGTCGATGAAAAAAACCAATACATTAAGGAGCTTGGTGGTGAAAAACCCAATTTGATATTAACCTGAAGGGTGAATTGGAATTGATAATGCAATTAAAAAACTTTATCACCCAATTATATAAGAAAATGGTGGGTAAAAACCCCAATTAATGAATTCTTATCTGGAGCTCTGCCCTTGTCAGTACCTCTGTCATCCCAAAGTTTCGGTTATCTCTAACTTTATGCCTCAACCTAATTTTATGAAACTTATATTCAATGCTAACTAATGCAAGGCACAGCACAAATCATAGTTGTATTTGGATGGTGTCACCTTTACTATTCTAAAGTAATGCCCATTACAAAGGGAAAAATTGCAGAAGTTTCTATTTTTCTAACTTAACTTAAGTTTTGCTTCAACAAAAGAAAAAAAGAGGTACGAAAGATACCAAAGGGACAGTCAAACTCATAAATCTAAAACAAACTGACAACGCCATGGCTAAAAATGAAAAAGACAAACAGACAAACAATAGTACACATGACACAACATAGAAAACCAGAGAATAAACAACACCAACCCCACCAAAAACTAGGGGTGATCTCAGGTGCTCCAAAAGGGTTAGTAAATCCTGCTCCACATGTGGCACCCGTCATGTTGCTTATGTGATATCAAATCCAGTAAATAGTCTAATTCGGTAGGTTACATTCATGAAAGGGAAGGGGATTGTAGTTACAATGTAAGGAACATATCCGATATCATTTGTGAAACAGTTATTCCATAACGGTCAACCAACTCGTGATGGCGTCCGTAAAATTTTCAAAGGGATGATTTCAATTTCAATTTCAATTTGCTTCCTTGTGAGCAGCAACCCTCTATCAAGAAAATCATGATAGGAAATGCAAGCACAGGAATGTCGTATCAATTGGAAGATATATACCCTGTATGCAGGTGCTGCTGGAATGTTGCTACTTAGAAATGGAAAGTTCACAATGGGAAAGCTGAAATCATCTCTTTTGTCGTAAAGTTTTGTTTTCAACAGACCCTCATTGTCAATTTCTAGATGTAAGTCAAGATATGAAGCCGAATTAACTGTATCTGTAGTATCCTTTATCTCCAATTCGATGGGATAGATGCGTTCCACATAGTCACCAAATTTTGAATTATTTAGTGAAAGAACATCATCTATATAGCGGAAAGTAGAGTTAAAGGATATTGTTAACTTCTTATCTTTCTTCCTAAGAAGTTCCTTTATGAAGTAAGCCTCATTATGATAAAGAAATAAGTCGGCAAGTAGAGGGGCACAGTTTGTTCGAATTGGAATGCCGACAGTCTGTTGAAAAACACGTCCTTCAAACATAACAAATATGTTGTCAATCAAAAAATCAAGCATCTTGATAATTTCAGTTTCAGAGAAATTTTTGTTTAAATCAGAGTGATCCTTTACAAAGTAGGATTTATTCCTTCCTAAGACAAGGTACTTGTATCTACATTGGCCATTCTTTTTTATGAAGCAAAGCAATACTCTTTCAATTTGTCTTTTAGTTTGGAATGTGGAATACTTGTGTTAAGAGTAGAAAAGTCAAATGTTTTAATACTGTTACAAGATGAAAGAGAGTTAGATTGTATGTTCAAATGTTATGATTGAAACCTATACAAAAATTACTGAATTTGTTCGTTTCCATCCACTTCAATTTATGGTAAATACAATGTTATAAAAAGTGTACACAATATGCTTATTACCACAAAACACAGATTAATTTCAAATGTTTGTGGTGTCACTATTACCAGTCTAGGGCACTTACAGGAATGTAGCTATATTTAGAATGTTCTGTTGTAATTATCTTTATTTAATTCAACATATTTTTTTTTCCTTTTTTACAGATATTTTTTACTGTCCTAGAAATCTCAAGCACTCATTTCAAGAAACTTAAAGAGAATATTGAACTAGAAGAGGAAGATAAAGCCATTATATATTATTCTACTCCTCTGGACATTCTTTTGAGAGATGATCGTAATGTTCTCATAGACAATTTTATTAGACTCAATAATATAAAGTGATAGAATTAAAAGTTAGTACCCATATTTATGAATTAGTTATTTTATATATTGTCAGTACAAATTTTAGGAGTACAATACATTACTGAAAAGTAGGAAGTTAGCAGTGCAAGAAAACAGTAGAGAAAACTAAAATTTTAGTTACAAATCCCCTAAAAAACAGGCTATGACATATGTTGTACTGTTGCACTACTGTCTTATGTTAGGTGGTGGTTGTTTTCCACTCACATGTTTAAACCTGTCTCCTTCTGTATATGCCTTTCCTAAATCAGAAGCCTATAGTTTAGTGATTTTACAATGCAGTTTGTTGCTGTATATCATAATCGTTTTCATTTATTGTACACAAGGTCAGTCTGGCTGTTGATTTTTATACGACCGCAAAAATTGAAAATAATTTTGGTCGTATATTGTCTCATTTGAAATAGTTTTGTATTCGTTTTCACATTGGCGCCATTATGGCTTATTTGGTATGAGTTTTGCTCATCGTTGAAGGCTGCATGGTGACCTGTAGTTGCTTACTTCTACATTGTTTTGTTCTTTGATGGAAAGATGTATCAATGGCAATCATGCAACATCTTATTATATCCAATGCATCAAAGTTGTATAGGATAAAACTATCATGTTTATGATCCGTCTGCCTGTCCACCTTAAAATTGAACCAGGAATTTTAAATATACATGTACAAGTGCACAAGTTTGTCATCTTTATTCCTCTGAAACCACAACAGAATATCATTATACTTTGCAGATAATAAGGACATACTATGTTGATGTGCATATCAACAGCAATTATGATTGAATTTTTTTTTCTAAGAGTTATGGCTCTTTGAACTTAGAATTTTAAATACAGTTTTGATGCTACTGCCCCAACCCCTTTGAAACCATAGAATTTCAAGAATTTTTATCAGTTGAATTTTGTAGAAGTTGTGTCTTTGAGCCTGAATCAAGTGAGATTTTTATTTCCCTGTTTACAATGTAGGGGAAGGGGGTATCCATGCCTTAGTTGCTGAACTAAGGTGCTCCAGAATGGTCAGAAGTTTTTGCTCCATTGTAACATCAATCATGCTACTCAAATTAAAATCCATTTATGGGTCATATTTTTTCTGATAATGCATTATACAATAGCTTGTAAACAGGAGGAAGTGGAAGATACCAACGGTGCGTAAAAAAGCAAAAGTCGAAAAGGGTCTGAAAACCAATACATAATGGCAAAAAAATAATAAACATAGATATGTCTTTACTAGATAGATATAGGAAGATGTGGTGTGAGTGCCAATGAGACAACTCTCCATCCAAATAACAATTTAAAAAGTAAACCATTATAGGTTAAAGTACGGCCTTCAACACGGAGCCTTGGCTCACACCGAACAAGCTATAAAGGGCCCCAAAATTACTAGTGTAAAACCATTCAAACGGGAAAACCAACGGTCTAATCTATATAAACAAAACGAGAAACGAAACTGTCATGAACTTCTGAAAAAGACATCAGATGGACATCAATTGAACAAGTGGGCAGGGTCTTGTAATTCTGTACAAGTTTACTGACCGTAATTTAACTTAAAAAGAAATATGTTATTGTATTAAGTAGTTCTATATACATCTTCAGCAGGAAACTTAAAAAATGTTGATGCTCACCCCATAGATGGAATTTCAATCCATGCCTTTTTTTTTAAATGGCATTTTTTTTATGTCAACTAAAGATTTCCTCTCAGGTGGGAGGATGCATCCTCGTGCTAAATTAATAGTTACAAATGAGAACTAAATACCTTTTTTTTGAGATTTGAGACAGTTTAGAACTGGACTATTTTGTATTCAATACTTGCTTTTTATTGAAGATTGTATGTTGATCTTCACAGCTCTCTTTTTCATTATCTTGTCAAGTTAGAACTTTAAACAAAAGTGCACAAGCTGAAATTTCTCGTCTTCCTTATTTTACTGACCATTGATTTTATGTTGATTGGCCATGAAGAAAAAGTTTACTACATCTATCCCATAAACTTTACATGACCGAAAAAATGAGGTCAAAATCAAATATAAAACTGAACTAAAAAAACATGTACACCTTACAATCATTTCATACTCCAAACATTCTCTAAATATAGTTGACCTATTGCATCTAAGAAACAAACTTAACCAGGTAAACTAACATTGGTCAATGAACAAAATGAAATTAAAGTCAAGGTCAGTTCACCCCTACAAGAAACACCTTCCAGTGATCATTACATGCTTTAAGGTGGTACCCAACACTTTCACTAAAATTAAATTGGCTCGTTTAATTTTCATAAAATTTTGAGAATGTATTTACTTATGACCCTTTAACAAAAATATAAAAATTTCAAAAATTTTGAACCAACTGTTTTGTCAGAAATATTACACTGGTTATATAGCAATTTGACAAACACCATTTTTGATCATTGAGAAGCTTATTATTCTCTTTACAACACGACGTAATTAAAACGTTAAGCTGACTTTACAGAGTTATCTCCCTGTAGTGTTAGGTACCACCTTAAATGGCAATTTTTTTATGTCAACTAAAGGCATCTTCTCAGGTGGGAGGATGCATCCTCGTGCTAAATTAATAGTTACAAATGAGAACTAAATACCTACTCTTTGAGATTAGAGACAGTTTAGAACTGGACTATATTGTATTTAACACTTGCCTTTTATTGACAATTGTATGTTGATCTTCACAGCTCTCTTTTTCAGTGATATTAAGATGATAACACAATATTGACTGTTGTACCCCTTTTTTTGACATTTTTACTCTTTGAGTATGTTTGTTTTGTTCATGCATCGTTGACAATGTAATGTCATACAAGTGAGAGGTTTAGCTAGCTATAAAACCAGGTTCAATCCACCATTTTCTACATTAAAAAATGCCTGTACCAAGTCAGGAATATGACAGTTGTTATCCATTCGTTTGATTTGTTTGGACTTTTGATTTTGGACTTTCGCTTTTGAATTTTCCTCGTAGTTCAGTATTTTTGTGTTTTTACTTTTCATTATCTTGCCAAGTTAAAACTTTAAACAAAAGTGCACAAGCTGAAATTTCTCGCCTTCTTTATTTTACTGACCATGGATTTTATGTTGATTGGCCATGAAGAAAAAGTTTACTACATCTATCCCATAAACATTACATGACCGAAAAAAATTAGATCAAAATTCAAATATAAAACTGAACTCTAAATACATGTACACCTTACAATCATTTCATACTCCAAACATTCTCTAAATATAGTTGACCTATTGCATCTAAGAAACAAAACTTTTGTTTATATAGATTAGACCGTTGGTTTTCCTGTTTGAATGGTTTTACACTAGTAATTTTGGGGCCCTTTATAGCTTGTTGTTCGGTGTGAGCCAAGGCTCCGTGTTGAAGGCTGTACTTTAACCTATAATGGTTTACTTTTTAAATTGTTATTTGGATAGAGAATTGTCTCATTGGCACTCACACCACATCTTCCTATATCTATTAACCAGGTAAACTAACATTGGTCAATGGACAACAATGAAATTAAAGTCAAGGTCAGTCCAGCCATACAAGAAACACCTTACAGTGATCATTACATGCTTTAAATATAGTTGAACTATTACATTTAGTATCCCAGATGTGGACTTGACCAAGGAAACTTAACCTGGTTCACTGATCCATGAAATAAGGTCAAGTGAAACTGTCTGACAGGTACCAGTATCTGGATCTGGCAAAGTACACACATAGCCAATATAGTTATCCTTTTACTCATAATAACATAGAAATTAAGAATACTGAAAATCTTTTTCAAGTCCCTGAATCATGTAAATGATGTCAAGGACAATGGACATATGACGAACAGAAACTTCATAACACAATGCATTTACATACAAAGTATGGAAAATCAAGGTCTTCTACCTTCCAAAATATTAAGCTTTTAAGAAGTTTGTTGATGCTGCCCAAGATTACGATCCCGATGTCGACAAAGACCATTCATAACTATTAATAAAAAGATCTGTCAATATAAACTTTTTGTTTTAATACCACTGAGAAACATATAAAATGCATTTAAATCTCTATATTAACAATAATCAAAACATATACATCAATGCATTTAAATATTTTATATTAACAATAATAATCAAAACAAATGATAAATAGATAAAAATATACTTAACAAATTTTATGTAGAAATGAATTCAATGCAACTAAATAACATGAAACACGTCCTCTATAACATACAATGCTATAGTAATAGAGAAATAAACTGGCCTATATTATCAAAAATTCATTTTTCATATTGAAAGTTCATGCAAATTTATACAGATATACACTTAGTTTTTTAATTTCATTTGTACATGATATATGGTAAATATACAAGTCTTTGACTATTAAGAAAAACATTATTTGTTCTATCTAAATCTGAACACTTAATTTCATTTTTAATAAAAAAAAGAATATTTAACAATTCACATTAAATGTAAGAGGAGGGTCGGGATGAGGGTCATCACTTTTTATTCCCTTATTTTTTTTAGAAATTTAACTCTTTTTACATATTTTGGCACATTATTCAATACTTGTTATATTTTTCCTCCTCACATCAATTTTTTTATTACATTCATGAGAGATTATTTTCTTTTCATTTCATTTTTCCTCTACTACATTATTCTCTATTCTTTATTTTAACCCCATTTTTTTTATCTAAATATTGTGTCCATTATTTTTACCCTGTTTTTTTTTCAGTTCTTTATTTTTGTGTGCCCATTATTTTTACATTCAGTAAACCCTACCCAGACTCTCATGTAAGTAGCAGGCCATTGATTATCATTATTTTGTTCATTTTATCACTTTATTTCCATCTACTGTGATGGTAGATAATGAAATATTTGTTCATTATTTAATTTTGTCAAGTGTTGTTATTACATAAACTTGACGGAATTTTACATTATCAAACCTCCCTTTTTGTTGAAATTTTGAGTATTCTGCTATGATTTCCCACCAAAATTATGATTAAAACATACTCATGAACTACACACATGGTATACACTAGTTTGATCAAATTTTGTCCAGGTCAGATATTGAAATCTGTAGATAGTTTTTACAGAAACTTTTATAACAGAAATGACAAAACCAATACATGCAATATATCTTCCCGAAAAATGTTGTGAATGACATAATTAACTTGTTAGACTAGCATTTCACAGCTGGCTATTAAATTTAATTTTGTAATAAACCATTGATGAATTTTGTCTACTTCATTCTTTCTATGTTCATATTTTGTTCTATGTACATGCCGAAGCATCTTAAATGTCTAAAAGAAAACTATCAGAGTTCATCATTTCTTCTTGTTAGCGTGGATGGCATAATGGTCCTTCAGGTCATCAAATATATCCCTGAAAAATTAAAATATATAATCAATCAAATGTCTCAATTGGCTGGGTTGCAATATATATAAAATTGAGAATGGAAATGGGGAATGTGTCAAAGAGACAACAACCCGACCATAGAAAAAAACAACAGCAGAAGGTCACCAACAGGTCTTCAATGTAGCGAGAAATTCCTGCACCTGGAGGCGTCCTTCAGCTGGCCCCTAAACAAATATATACTAGTTTAGTGATAATGAACGCCATACTAATTTCCAAATTGTACACAAGAATGTATGTATGCCCAGAAAAATGTGAACAAATTTTTTAAACAATTCCATAATCATTATAATAGCAGGTTCACAACATCAAAGAGTTTTGAAACATTCAGCAGCGTCTTAAGGATCTTGGTTGCAAACCTGAGCAGTTAAAAATCTTTTTAAAAAATACTGTTAACTGTAGGAGGAGTTGATTACAAAAAAAATAATTGCACAATTTCACACACCACCTGCCTTCACCATACTATAACATGTATAAGCCAGTATTGGAATGTCTGACCAGGCAAAATACTAACAAATAACTACCCATAAAACACTACAGAAATTTAAAGATTCAGCATAAAGGATCATCAAAACCAAATTATTTAAGGCCTAAATTAATATACTGTTTGTTTCCCCAATACCGACCCTGCCAAGCCAGGTGTGGGTAGGTAGGTAGGGAAATAATTTTATCCTCAAAGCTGGAACAATGCCGGTTGATCTGGTAAGCATGAAAATCGGACATGAATGAAATAATATTTGACTAAGTTTGGAAAATAAAATTTATGAGTAGGACCGTTTTTGCAGGGTCAGTCGGGATTGGGGAAACAAACAATATTTTATTTTAGGCCTAATGGCAATGCTGCTATTCAAAACAATTTTTATCACATATCATCTGACTGTATTACTTACTTGTTGAGATAGAAGAATATGTATCCACTTCTCTCACGTTTGGTTCTGACGTCTGTTTCCGTTGTTCTAGATACATGTGAATCGTCACAGCTAAACCAACTGGCCTTTTTAATATCATACACATCACTCACATAATGCCCTACAATATACACAAATACTGGTAATTTACAAATCACCAATATAAAAAACCTATAACATGCACGTGTACATATTCCTCACTATTGACAACAAACTCTTCAGTTCAAGTCAGTAAAATTATTCTGAGAACATCCCTCACAAGCTGTACAAATTGAATAAAATTATGTAAAACTGATCCTGACTGATGTACGAGCTGGTTAGTTTGATAAGATTTTTGTGAAGACTGACATAATGACCTAATGATACACATGAACTCGTCTGGTAGCTTTATCTTATCAACTTTTCTCTAACTTCATAACACTTCTGTGAAAAAGTCAACTACTATAAATTCAGAAATTATTGCCAGCATTTTTTATTGCAATTTTGTCATTTAGACTTAAATGCGATTTTAATTTTTACAATTTTGAGAAAAATCCTGTCAAATTCATATAAAATATTTCAAAATGGGAGTTTAAACATTGCGTTTACAACTCAGTCGCATTTTCGCAATAATAAAAACCTCGCATTAATTTCTGAATTTACAGTATAGGAAATTCTAGGATGAATAATGGACGATAGCAAAACAGTAATCTTAAAGAAATGTGCCACTTACCAACAACAGAACTGCTACCAATGTGATTAACAACACTGACTAGACGATAGGAATATGGTAGTTCTCCTTTCTACAAATAGAGATAATTGTTTATTTAGAAATTTATAAATTATTTACATGATGAATTTTTGTTTTCCCTCCTTTCCCCATTGGCACTGTGACACTGTACTTTAAGGGGTTACTAAACAGTATACTTGATGGTTAAGTTAAATCTATGGTTAGGTTAGATTTGGTTTTAGGTTAGGCTCAGTGTTATACATGTAGTTCACTGCTCTAGGTTAGGGTGAGGAACTTTAATTATCTTCTGTATTTAAATGGTCCTCGGCAGATTTTATTGTTGAGGTCTTGAGATAAAAAATTGAAAACTGAAAAGATATTGACATGATTGACATGGCAAAAATTAATATAACACTTTTAAATCTGACAGAAAATTAAGAGTGGAGAAATAGAGATTCTACCACTGCATCAAGTGTAATACAATATTTATCCACTCGAGACAGTTAATTTTAAAATTTAAAACGTGAGGCTTGCCCGAGCCTTTCAAATATTTAAAATTTAATTGTCAAGAGTGGATAAATATCGTATTACACAAGATTTGGTGGTGGAATCTGTTTCTCTAATGATTTTCTAACATTATGCAGGCAAACTTATTCCTTCTTTTCGAATGATCTGCAAAAAGATGTGTTCTTTCTATGTGACGTGATCAGGCATGGTTGCCTTTTTTTCATGCCGTCACAAAACGAAATTCAGAGGAAAGCACGAAAATTCAACCTCATAATTGGATTTTAACCAATGAAGTACTGAGATCAAACGAACCACAGCATTGATTTTTTTTTTTATATACAATGGGTGCAGAAAGGGGTAAATTGACAAAGAATTAGAGAAACAGCTTTATACCTCATTATCAATTCTAGGTAGAATTTCCTCCATTTCTTTCATTACACTGCCATCAGGATTGTAGTTCTCTTTGTCCCATTGTTCCATTAAAAAATCTGAAATGTATAAATACACTTGTTATAACTGAAATTCTTAAAACTTGTCACAATTAGACTGTATTTTAAATATTATAAGCTTTAAACATTGATAAATGACACTTAAGGAAGAAGCTTCAGATTTGCATGTATTGTTCACCTTCAAAAGCAGTCTGCACCAAAATCTTTTCCAACTACTAGTCAGAAAACCAATATCTTGAGGCTTTTATTATGCATGTTTAATACCTGTACACGCAACATTTTGCAAACATTTACCTGTCCAAATAAAATTTTACTAGCATGGAGCTTCAGACACAAACTGCAAATATGTCATATAAATTCAAAATAAATTGTGACAATACAAGGAGCATTCCCCCAAAGTTTGAATGATATTCATGACACTCGGTTCTTTAGCAGTCAGGGGTGCTACTTAAACAAGTTATTTCATTATCACAGATTTCAGTGATTTTTTAAATTTAGCATTAAGTGATTTTGGAGTTTTCTTTGATCTTCAAATGCTAATTTCATTGATTTTCCATGTTTCCCAAACTTTACTATAATTTTCCTACATAAATCAATCATCCCTTTATCTTTGGATATCAATTTTACCAGTGCGCTTGGGCAGTAAGTTAGTGTGCTAAAACTTTTAAAAGTACCTTTGGGAATTGTTCTGTGATCAAATATTGATTAACTACTCTCACTATCAGACAAAGGTCAACAATATAAGGTGACCTGATTGGTTTTCTTTTAGAGTTAGAATGATTTATTTTAACAATGTTTAAGGTTATTCCCTGATCTAAAAATTATTCCAGTTTTTGCATATTCAAATAAACTGTAAAAACTGACAAGCTAATCAAGCAAAAAGACAATTTCTACATGTACATAGTTTTTTTTTCAATAGAATTCTTGTCCTTTTACCAATCAAAATATCAAGCAAGTGTAAAAAATATCCCAAAAATGTTCTAAACACTTATTCATTGTTATTGAAGTGATTACATTTTAACTTCTCAAATTACTTGTTTCAGTGATCTTGAAAGGTCTGTGTGAATTATTTTAATATTACACAGCCAAAATCACTCAAAGTGATTTAATCCCTTGTTTAAGTAATACCCCTGACTGTTTAGTATCAGAGAAGATCTTTGAAAATTAATATGACAACGATAGATGCCTTACGGATATCATACAGCAAGTTATGCAAAAAATGTTTTTTTTCTAATTTCAGTCATGTACAATAATTAATTTCTGTAATTGACCACATACATATAAGTCATGTAAGTAATTCTCTTTGTCATGTTTGCTGATGTTAATTTTTAAGTTTTCATGGTTTTCCATTCATGTAAGAAATTTTAAGTTTTGTGTAAACACACCATGTACAATGATGTAGATGGTGCCAATTTTAGTGCACAACATATGCATATTTAAAAATCCAAAAATACAATATTGGTCAAAGCAAACTTTCATGTTATAATTAAAATGTATTTTTCAAGATAAATTTAAAACACATCAATAAAATATTACCATCCTCTTCTTTACAGAACAGGTCTACAATATCTGTGCCATCCTGCGATACCCCTTTCCCTAGCTGTGGACGGTTTACAGTCTTCAAAGGTGTAATGTCTGAAGCCGTCATTTCATCTACCATCAAAATATTCTCTATATCTTTTGATAATTTGGGTTTTGATTCCATGTTGGTCATCGTGTTTCCTTCCTGAGAGTTTGAATTATTTGTATTTTGTTTTTCAGAATCACTATCACTAATCTCCATGCACTGATCGGAAACATTTAAATTTGAATTTGATTGCGTACAATTTTTAGACTTGATTTTTGAGCATTTATCAGTCTCGCTGTCTGTGTTATCAGAAATAAGCATTACTTCATTTTCAATACTGGCTTCATCCTCTGATTTCATATTTTCATCAACCCTAATGCCATTACATTGAATATTTTCCTCGACAATTGTACCATTTGACAAATTTGAATCAAAGTTTATAGAGATTTGTTTGTCTCGAGAACATTTTGCGACTGAAGAATTTGAATGGAAATAAGAATTTTCTGTTAATTCGTAAGTTGATTCATTTTCACATGTCTTAAGAGGTGAGCAACCATTATCCAATTTTATCCCTGAATTACTTTCTGTCATTTTATTATCTCCTGTATTACTTTCTTGTGCGGTTCTAAAATATTTTGAGGTAACGCTATTATCCTCTACACCATTTGTTCTAACACCCTCGTCCCTAAAAAGTTCCTCAGCCACTGCAGACCTATATTTCTTTCTGATCTCTTGGGATTCATATGAATCTTGTATCATTTCAGAGCTACATTCCTTTCGGATATCCTCTGGTGTGTAGGAATCATGCATCATTTCAAATTCCATCATACTTCTCCTCAAAGCCAATTCTATTTGTTCCTCTTCTGTCATGGATCCTAACTGCTTGTCATAATCTGAAATATGACAACTGAATGTTTTAAAGGAGTAAGTTCGGTAAGGGCCATATTTGGCCCCAATTATAAAGTTCATAGTAACAAGACAATAAATGTTTTAAGTTGCCTTAAAGACATGTGAGAAAGTTTTAACTGTTTTTAAGTTTAATTCTAACACGTTGATTTTTACATCCCAGAAAGGTCAAAATAAGGGATTTTGGTGAAATTTGACAAAATCAGCTGGATTTGAACCAAATAAAGGACAAGGAAACATACAGTGCATGCATCGACAAGCTTAATATTCAAATAAGACATGTGAAATGTCTTCACAAACATTATTTTAAAAGATCTTTGTTGTCCACGTATGCGCTCTATATATCCTGTCCAATAATCTATGCAAATTTACCCATTTTCATAGATTTTTTCGTGAAAAACCAATATGTGTACAACTTGTGACGTCATAATGAATCGCAGAACGTAAGATTTTCAACAAAAAGGTTTATATCCTATCTATTCAATGTATTAGCTATAATTTATTGTGATATTGGTCAATAAATCAGAATTTGAATTTTTACGCTAATAAAAGGGGGCCATTTTAGGACCTTATCGAACATACTCCTTTGGTTATATAATTAGGCCATGATTAGTTTTCTGGTTTGAATTGTTTAACATTTGTCATTTCAGGGCCTTGCACAGCTGACTATGCGGTATGGGCTTTGCTCATTATTAAAGGCCGTACAGTGAACTGTAGTTGTTAATTTCTGTGTCATTTTGGTCTCTTGTGGAGAGTTGTCTCATTGGCAATCATACCACATTTTTTTTTATATTACACAAATATACATCATTGCAACAAGAGAGTTGCTTCTTAAGAGAACATAACCAATTCATATTGAGCTAGGTTTTTTATTGGTTGCTGTCTCATTGAGGTTTTCATACCTGCCAACTGTCACTATTTGCAGGGGATTTCCCCCATGGAGGCTCCCAAATTGAATTTGAAAGAGCAATTTTGTCCACAATTTTAAACAAAACAATAAATTTTACAATGGTTGTAGGCTTGTAATAGTATGAAGAATCCAAAAAACAACATTAAAATGTATTTGAAGACCCCCTTGAAGGTTTTCAAGGACTAGGTCAGCCATTTTGCATGCAAAACCCCCATGGGCATTTTGAAAAGTTGGCAGGTATAGGTTTTATATAAATGAGTTTTAAAATCAATTTCCATAAACAAACAATAATCACTGCTTGTTTCCATGGAAATTAGAGGTGCCAATGGAAGACTGTAACCAGTGGTTAAATTTGAAACAAACTAAGCAACCACTTCACAGTATTTGGTTTCATAAATAAACCATGTTTGTGGATTCCTGTACTTTTGATATTTGTGGATTATAGACATACCATGATTCCTGCAACTCACCTCTTTCTTGTTATTTATGATATATCAGTCATACTATGCTCTTTACCATTTGTGCTCATTGTAACTTTTTTATTTGGTTTATAGACATACCCTGATCATTGGCAGTATGACCAATAACCTTTGTGTATATTGTAACTTTATAATTAGGTTTATAGACTTACCATGATCAGTGGGTGCACTTTCTGGATCATTTCTGCTCATTTCCAATACTTTTTTAAGATCTCCATCTTCTGCCATTCCATCTACTTCATCAAGAAAGCCCTACAGAAGAAACAGAGATCTCATATAAATATCTGCTTATAAAGTTATGATCAATCAAGAAGACTTTACTAATACAATTAAGATCTGTACCTAGAAAGTCTATGGATTAATAAAAGAGGTTCCCAATTAGAAAGCCCTATAGATTTCAGACAGAATTTCTTATTAAGAAAGCCCTTGTAATATATATTCAATGACTTGATAAAAATCTTTTCTTGGCATACATTTTTTGAAGGTTACCTAACAATGAACATATTAACTAATTTAAAGTATTTGTGACCACAAATGATGTCATGATGCCATAAGCAAAATCTTAACCCTGAGGTTCTTTTTTTTCCAACTATGGTAAACAATCTTGAGCAAAAACTTAACTTTTTCTTTCTTTGTGGTATAAAAAGTACCCATGAGTAATAATGAATTCACAGTATTTGACACATTCATACATAACATTTGAGGTGAAAAAAGGGAGCTATAAAAACTTTAACCTGGTTTCTTCTCTTTTAAATTAAGGAGAGATGAAAGAAAGGAGGAAAGGTATATGTTACCTGGTTCCTATCATTAGCTTCTTTAAGACTTAGTTCTAAAGCCTTGGCTAGTTCAGGGTCATCAAAATCATCATCTAGTGTCAGCTTTCTGTCCGTTATCTGAAAAATACAAATTTATAAATGATAAAATCAACACTTATAAAATATACTTCATTTCTCTAGGTGTGTTAGGTGTGTTTAAAGGCTTCAATTAATTATTTTTTAGAACTTTATCAGAATATTTTCTCTCTCAATAAAACAAATTATGTTCTCAAATAAACAGCTTTTTGAGAATCTGTGTATATTTTTTAACACATCAATTGGATACACAATCATGAATGACAACAAAAACAAACAATGCTTTAAATTACTACTATACACATCCATTTTACAAATGTTTTAATGAAATTGCCCTCATGTATTGCTATTTTGTTGGACTGGTTAATTGAGTGCTAAGTAGTTGTTTTGATACTGACATGATTTAAAGCTCATCTTTTTCAAATTCTCTTTTAAAAAATTTATAGAAATTAAGAAACTAAGGTTTTATCTCACTTAGGCAAGGTTGACTTTGAATCAATTTTTAGGTTGATTTTTGTCATATATAAATACATTCTTAGCTTTCTAATGTTTGGGTTTGTGACTTCCTGATGAAGGTAAATCCAGAATAGCTCTTTGAAACAGGATCTGTATACCCTTAAAGAGCACCTGAGATCGACCCCTGTTTTTGGTAAGGTTTGTGTTGAGCACTCAGTCTTTATTTTTCTATGTTGTGTTTTGTGTACAATGATTTACTATGGCAATGTAATTTTATTTTTAAATTATAAGTTCAAATGTCCCTTTGGTATGTTTCGCTTCTCTTTTTGAATGCAAAAAAATCATGAAGTGTTATTTTTGTTGATAAGCACAGAAATTAAGTTAATTTTCATTTTCCTTTCTTCAGATTACTTACAATTTCTGGTTCCTCTTTGAGTTTTTTAAAAGGTGTGCTGGTTTGTTGTATAGAAGCTTTACTGGGATCCTCATCAGTATTAAAATCTGATAATGCTCGACTCTTCTTAAATCTGAAACTGTTACAAGTTGTTATAGCACGATTATAATTGAGTAGTTAAGGAGGCTCGAGGGTATAAAAATTTCAGAAAAAAATAAACATTTGTTTTTTATTACAAATTGTATTTATTACCTTTTGTAGTTGTTACTTAATCATATGGTACACAAATCATTCATAACAATCAAGTCGTGTTGGCCCAAGATGAATTTTAAAATGTATACATCATTGAACCAGATGCTCCGCAGGGCGTAGCTTTATACAACCGCAGAGGTTGAACCCTGAACAGTTGGGGCAAGTATGGACACAACATTCAAGCTGGATTCAGCTCTAAATTTGGATTGTGATTAAATAGTTGACACAGCATAGGTTTCTGACACAGAATGAATGTGTTCTAATGAAATTAAAAATTTTGTTTTCTCTTAGAGCAATTCACTATGCTGTTGAATATTATTCCTCTCAAAAAAATGTTTGAAGAAATTTTCTTTTTATTTATGAAATTTCAAATGAGAAAATTGAACCCAATTTTTTTAATCACATCCCCCTTTCCCTTATTCCAAAACTAATCTCAATTAAAATTTCTAAAAGAATTTGCAACAATTACTACTCATTTAAATACATCATAAAATGTAAAAAAACTGCTTGTTATCACTGAATGGTAAAGATTATTTTAATTTATCAGTCGGTAGTAAAAAGTGAATGTATATATAACAAAGATTTAAGTTGATTCTGGACAAAGAAAGATAACTCCAAATAAAAAAATTCTTACAATTAGAAAATTTCTTGCTTACTATTCTGGACAAAGAAAGATAACTCTAATTAAAAACAAAATTGCTATTTCACAATATTTTGCAATAAGATATTTCTTGCCATTGCGCAATACTGTGCAATTGAAAAGACTTGCTATTGCACAAAACTTAATATAATTTTAGATCCTGATTTGGACCAACTTGAAAACTGGGCCCATAAACAAAAAATTGTTTTGTTCATGCATCGTTGACAATTTAATGGAATTTGTTGCGACTGTCATATAAGTGAGAGGTTTAGCTAGCTATAAAACCAGGTTCAATCCACCATTTTCTACATTAGAAAATGCCTGTACCAAGTCAGGAATATGACAGTTGTTACCCATTCGTTTGATGTATTTGGACTTTTGATTTTGCCTTTTGATTTTTGATTTTCCTTTTTGAATTTTCCTCGGAGTTCGGTATTTTTGTGTTTTTACTTTTTAAGTACATGTTTGGATTCAGCATATCAAAGAACCCCAAGATTTCAATTTTTGTTAAAATCAAACTAAGTTTAATTTTGGACCCTTTGGACTTTAATGTAGACCAATTTGAAAATAAGACCAAAAATGAGGAATCTACATACACAGTTAGATTTGGCATATCAAAGAACCCCATTTATTCAATTTTTGATGAAATCAAACAAAGTTTAATTTTGGACCCCGATTTGGACCAACTTGAAAACTGGGCCGATAATCAAGAATCTAAGTACATTTTTAGATTCAGCATATCAAAGAACCCAACCAATTATTTTTTTGTCAAAATCAAACAAAGTTTAATTTTGGACCCTTTGGACCTTAATGTAGACCAATTTGAAAACGGGACCAAAAGTTAAAAATCTACATACACAGTTAGATTCGGCATATCAAAGAACCCCAATTATTCAATTTTGATGAAATCAAACAAAGTTTAATTTTGGACCCTTTGTGCCCCTTTTTCCTAAACTGTTGGGACCAAAACTCCCAAAATCATTACCAACCTTCCTTTTATGGTCATAAACCTTGTGTTTAAATTTCATAGATTTCTATTTACTTATACTAAAGGTATGGTGCGAAAACCAAGAAAAATGATTATTTGGGTCCCTTTTTGGCCCCTAATTCCTAAACTGTTGGGACCTCAACTCCCAAAATCAATACCAACCTTCCTTTTGTGGTCATAAACATTGTGTTTAAATTTCATTATTTTCTATTTACTTAAACTAAAGTTATTGTGCGAAAACCAAGAATAATGCTTATTTGGGCCCTTTTTTTGGCCCCTAATTCCTACACTGTTGAAACCAAAACTCCCAAAATCAATCCCAACCTTTCTTTTGTGGTCATAAACCTTGTGTCAACATTTCATAGATTTCTATTAACTTAAACTAAAGTTATAGTGCGAAAACCAAGAAAATGCTTATTTGGGCCCTTTTTGGCCCCTAATTCCTAAAATGTTGGAACCAAAACTCCCAAAATCAATACCAACCTTCCTTTTGTGGTCATAAACCTTGTGATAAAATTTTATAGATTTATATTCACTTTTACTACAGTTAGAGTGCGAAAACTAAAAGTATTCGGACGACGACGACGCAGACGACGACGCCAACGTGATAGCAATATACGACGAAAATTTTTTCAAAATTTGCGGTCGTATAAAAAGTTCTAAATTATCTCCCTTTGGTGGAAAAATGCCATTTTTTGGCTTTTAAATTGAAATACCTTTTTTAACTCATCGGTGACCTATATTTTTAAATATAATTTCCATATAAGCTGCACTTAAACTAAATAATTGTAAAATTTGAGGGATTTCTGTAATAAATTTCTTTTTTTTTCGATATAACCTTTATTTCTCCTATTACTTCAACAGAAAAAAAACACCTTTACAAAAATGTATGCTCCTTTCGAAGGCAGATTGTGAGCGCAAATAAACGGTGACCCCACTTTTTTATTTTATTTTTCAATGAACTATAAGATAAAGTTCATTTATAGAAAAATATAGAGAAATCCTATATAAATGATTAAGACCGGCGAACCCCCTTAAGTCTAGTTTTAAGGTTTTCGAAAAAAATAGATTCTTTTGGAGATAACTAACCAGGGTAATCAATAACTGAACATGAATCCAAAATTTCACACTAAAGCTTTCATACAATTTTTACTTTTACATTGTACATGATTTTTGTGCTAAAACTTTTTCTTTTCTTTACACCAGATTTAATGATAAAATTTGCAACCAAACACTCATCTTTTGTCTAAATCCTATAAGCAAGTAGTAGCAATTGTTATAGGCCCAATAGCAATTTTACAAGTCCTGAATATGCATTTTATTTGACACTGGATTTTCAACAACCATCCATCCATCATTTTTTGTTGAATGACAAAATTTTGAAGACTGTTTGCTGATTTATAGAGATTTTTCATTTATTTATGTGTTGTTTTGTCATAAATTTAAACCTGAGTGGCTGAGTGTTCTAAGTAGTTTTGAATCAAACCTGCTAGTACCATATCTAAGTTGACTAAAAAAAAATCCTGCAGAAACTCATTGTTTCTCTTGGGTCACTCTGCCTTCCTCCACTAAGAAACATGGCTAATCATTTAAAAAATAATATCAAACAACTCTTTTTTCATATATGTATAGCAGTTTGCAAAGTAAAGAAGTAAAAAATACTTGATGAAAGCTGTTCTTTATTGTAGTTTTAACATGGGTAGGCATTATATTTGTGATTTTTCGTGCTAAAATAACAAATATAATGCCTACCCATCTTAAAACTACAATAAATAAAATTGAGAAAGAAAATGGTGAATATGTTAAAGCAACAACCACCCGACCATAGAGCAAACAACAGCCGAAGTATAGCTTGTATCTATTATTTCGATTCTGAATAGGACACTTAAGGAAATTTCTATGTCCAATAAGTATAATTGTAAAAGCGTTTGTGTAGGCTCTTCCATGTACCTCCCTTTTTTGTTTGTAAAGAAGCAAATGGCTGGCACTGTGATTTTTCAGAGGGAGGAGTTTGAACAGCCAGCATGAACAGTTGTTGTATCTAGGTCAAATATGTCAATTGTGGAATGCAACACGTTACAGACATAATAAATGATTTAGTAACATCATGTGCACCATTTAAGAATTTAAAAGAGTTTTAAAGTAAGGAAAGAAAATATGTAAAGTGCATGATAATTTGCTAGAATTCATTATTCTGAAGTAGTCAATATACGCATGTGCAAACAAATTTTATTGGATTTAGAGCATGGGTTTGTTCACAAAGCGAAAGAAGCATGTCATATTAGAATAAATAATATAATTATGGACATAGCAAATTTTCTAACAAAAGAGTTTTTTCTTGTGATTCATATAGCAAAGTTATGTACAATACATACCTTGAAGGGTTTGAAGGGTTTGTTACATCCAGCTTTCTTCTAGGTGTATTTTCATTCTTTTCCCTGAGTGGGCTATCTGGCACAGTTAGACTGAAATGATAAAATAATGGATAAATATTTCTGAAAATTGTTAGTGACAATATTCGTGACATGATCCATTATATAATACATGTTATATATATATGATGTCGACACTAAATATTTTAATATAGAAATGCAAGGTAAATGAAAATGAAAATTAAAGCATTTTTATCATGTTTATGGTGTCTTTTTTTAAGCCAAATCTTTGAATTATGATATACTTTGTTGTCCCATGAAGTTTTCACCCTTCTAATTTAAACTATTATAAAACAGGAAGGAAGTTTTTGACAAACAAATCTGAAAAGCACCCTTGTTATAACTCATCACTGCAAGTTAATTAAAAAAAATTGGAGTTCATTAGTACTGCAGTAATTTGTAAATCAGCACACTGGAAGCAGGTGTTGAAGCAATCTGAATAATGCTTGGTTATGTGAAAAAAGCCATTAATTTTTTATTCTTATAACATATTTTACCTTTTAGGTTCTGGAGGAGGGAGTGTTGGGTAAGGTGGACGTGTCACCTCTTTACAGTGATCTTACCTTTTAGGTTCAGGAGGAGGAATGGTTGGGTAAGGTGGGCGTGTCTCCATTTCACAGTGAGATTGTAGCGTGAGATATCGTGGAATGGTTATATTCTGACCTGCTTTGGCTTGGCGAGACATATTCATATTGTAACTGTATCTCTTAAGATGTAATACTAAAACTCTGAAAAAAATTCAAATCACTTATGTTTATATAGTTCTATTTTTTGTTTGTTTACATTTAACTTTTTTATTGGCTTAGATTTCAGATTTGCTTCGTTTTGACTTCTGTTTTTTATGACAACATCAAAAATGTAAATAATTGAGTATTTCACAAATGATAAACAAACTATTACAAACATAGTTTGCTCTTGGTTACAGTCTGACTTGTTCACTTTGTGTATGTTGACTTCTCTAATTCTTCGTCAATTTATCCCTTTCAACACCCCTTGTATAAATAAATCTAATCAACATGTGGTTCGTTTAATCTCAGTTCTTCATTGGTTAAAATCCGATTAAGATGTTGAATTTTCTTGTTCCTATTGTGATGGCATGAAAAAGGGCGACTATGCCTGATGACATCTTATAGAATGAACACATCTTTTTGCAGATCAGTTGCAAAGAGGGAATAAGTTTGCATGTGTATTGTTTGAAAATCATTAGAGATACAGATTCCACCACCAAACCTCGTGTGATACGATATTTATCCACTCTCAACAGTTAAATTTGAAAATTTAACTGTCTCGAGTAGATAAATATCGTATCACTCTCAATACAGTGGTAGAATCTATATTAAGCACAAATCAGGAAATCGGTATTCTTATTTGAATTCACATTTTGTTATTTCAGGGTCTTTAACAGCTGACTTTTAAGGGTGACTTTGCTCTTTTTGCACATAATTTTAATTTGAGATGCATGTATGATAGGTAAATCTGTTTCTCTGGTTTTATTTCACATCTTTTGTTGTTGTCTTTAAAAGTATCTGTTTCAGATCAAATTAGTTTCAGGTTAATTTTATCTAAATAAATTGAGCGATAATAACCCCTCACCTTGGTAACTTGGTAAATTTATGAGAGACCTCAGCTTTGTTGCAGTTACATTTTTCACAAGTATATTCTATTTTTTCTTTCCGTAGAGATAATTCTAGGGCATCCTGTAGAGATCTAGGATTGGTCGAATCTCTGGAAAATAAAAAACAAAATATTTAGCATTAAGAATTAAGTTTTGCGATATGAAATTAATAAACATCTATGGTGCTAATTTATCTAATTTCTATAATCAGTGATAAAATTGATTCTGTAATTGTGCAATTGTTTTAAAACTAATGTTAAAGCTATCTTAGTTGGGGCTTTTCTAGAATTAATTTTATGGGGGAAGGAAGGCACTTTTATTAAAATTTGATGGGTGATGAAAGATGAAAGATAACTTGAACATTTAAATGAAATATCCAATTTAAAATGTATGATTGTGCTGTCAAGTAAAAAGTACCTTTCTTTTTTTTGTGTTCTGATATTAAAATTGAGATCGGGAATGGGGAATGTGTCAAAGAGACAACAACCAGACCATAGAGCAGATAACAGCCGAAGGTCACCAATGGGTCTTCATTGCCTCGTGAAACTCCTGCACCCGGAGGCATCCTTCAGCTGGCCCCTAAACAAATATGTTACTAGTTCAGTGATAATAGATGTCATACTAAACTCTGAATTATACACAAGAAACTGAAATTAAAATTACCTAGTTCTAGGCATATCTACAGATAGATCATTAAACTGTTCTTCTTTAGTCACCTGCTCTCCACAGCTGAAATTTTCAAATATGAAGGTTAAAGTTTTATATATTCTATTTTGCATAAACCACATGGTGTTGTTCCAAACTTTCATATCTATAATCATACAAAAACAGGCAACTTCACAAACAAAATGTACATAATTGGTTAACAAAACAAATTAAGTTTTGATCATGATCATTTGACTTAAGATTTTTTTTTAAATTATATTTTCAATTAACATAACACCCTGAATACAGAGCTATAGCTCAAATCTCGTAACAAGCGAACTTGAAGCAAACATTTTTGCTTATTATTGATAATGCTTCATCTACACATTTAAGCATAATTATTAACAATCAAAAGACTATTCTTTAATAGGTGTTTGAGGTTTTTTTTTCATGCATAAAACATTGTCATCAGTGCGGACAAAATGGTAGTTAAGAGACAGTGGAAATAACAAGAGTAGATCCTTTGATATATTTGTTACTTTTAAATAGTGTTTTTTTCCCTGAAGTTCATCCCTCCTATATTTTCCACTTTCCACCAGGGTCTATATAATGTGATTTAGTTATTATTTATCTACATAGATGTTGTGAAAATAGTTGAATCCTGCCTGAATTTCCATTAATTCTAGTACTGTAGATTCATTATTTTTTGTTGGATAACAATTTCCGTGGATTTGTGGGAACTGGTGAACCACAAAATCTAATGTTCAAAGAATAAACATTTTCAATAGGCTTTGTATACAGAAATTGGCAAAACCAAAAAATCAAATATCCACAAATATGCAAGTTTTCAGCAATCCACGAAAATTGATACCCAGGAAAATAAATAAATCCACAGTATCCATGGAAATATATTTTCCTCAATCCATGAAAAGAAATGAATCCACAGTATTTCATTTGTATGTGTATTTACTTTTCACATTTGATCCCATGAAGTACTTCAAATTCAAAGTTCTGTACTGTAGGGTTAACACATTCATGTGGTGTCCTCTCTGTTTCCTCGTTATCCCGATGTGGACTTGGTGTAGACTTGGATATCTTGGTCACTTCTTCTTTTAACTGGTCTAACAACTGACCAAGGAATTCATGAGCATCCTAAAACATAAAACATATGTCAATTTAACTTACGGGAATAATATCAGAAATCTGTGAAACTTTTACAAAGTAGTGTCAAACCCTAAAATATGTGTGCTCCTTGGATAGCCCTTCAAAAATCATGCAAAATTGTAAACAAATTAAATCTGTTCAAATTTTCGTATAAATCATTGTAAATAGTGTTAAATGTAGTATACATACTAATAGAACTTTTTTCTAGAACTTATTACACTATACTGTCAGCACTGGGGTTGCACATACATTTGACTCCAATCTTGAAGCCAGTTTTTTTCTGTTTTGTGGTTCTCTCAGTGGATGCCAGCTTCCTCCAACAATACAAACTAACTTCCATAATTGGCCTTTAGTGCTGAAAGTGGTATTAACCACCAACAAACAATTAGTCTTTTTTATTGGTTAACTTACATGTTGTTGATATCCAGAAAACCTTTTAGCTGATGATGATATAGCCTGTTTTAAATTCCTCAGATATTCTCTTTTACTGATATCAGTAACATTCTTCAATCTTGAATTAAAGACGAGGACCATACACCTGCAAAACAGAGTTACATTCTTATAGGCATGATAAACATGATAAGATCTGAATTCTGAACATATTATCATTTATTTCAGAAACATGCTAGGCCATAAAAAAGAAAAGGTTTGTTTGCCCAAACCCTACCTACCTGGAAAAAAGCTGCCTACTCAAATTCTTTTATTGTCCTGATTTGAAGAAGGTTTTTTTAATCAGATAGGCATGAAGACTAATAAACATCTGATACTTAAATTTCTAAAGAGCCTGTGTCGCTCACCTTGGTATATGTGAATTAAACAAAGGAAGCAGACAGTTCATGACAAAATTGTGTTTAGGTGATTGTGATTTGTTTGTACATCTTACTTTACTGACAATTCTTGCTGCTTACAATTATCTCTATCTATAATGAACTTGTCCGTGTAGTTTCAGTGGAAAATGTTAGTAAAAATTTACAAATTTTATGAAAATTGTTAAAAATTGATTATAAAGGACAATAACTTCTTAGGGGGTCAATTGACCATTTTGGTCAAGTTGACTTATTTTTGAGTCTTAAATTGCTGTTCATTATTGCTGTTTACAGTTTATCTCTATCTATAATAATATTCAAAATAATAACCCAAAACAGCAAAATATCCTTAAAATTACCAATTTAGGGGCAGCAACCTAACAACGAGTTGTTCGATTCATCTAAAAATTTCAGGGCAGATAGATCTTGACCAGATAAACAATTTTACATCATGTCAGATTTGCTCTAAATGCTTTGGTTTTTCAGTTATAAGCCAAAAACTGCATTTTACCCCTATGTTCTATTTTTAGCCGTAGCAGCCATCTTGGTTGGTTTGCCCGGTCACAAAACACAATTTTTAAACTAGATAGCCTAATAATGATTATGGCTATGTTTGGTAAAATTTGGCCCAGTAGTGTTAGAGGAGAAGATTTTTGTAAAAGATAACTAAGATTTATGAAAAATTGTTAAAATTGACTATAAAGGGTAATAACCCCTAAAGGGGTCAACTGACCATTTTGGTCCTGTTGACTTATTTGTAAATCTTACTTTGCTGAACATTTTTGCTGTTTACAGTTTATCTCTATCCATAATAATATTCAAGATAATATCCCAAAACAGCAAAATTTCCTAAAAATTACCAATTCAGGGGCAGCAACCCAACAACGGGTTGTCCCATTCATCTAAAAATTTCAGGGCAGATAGATCTTGACCTGATAAACAATTTTACCTAGACAGATTTGCTCTAAATGCTTTGGTTATTGAGTTATAAGCCAACCAGATGCTCCGCAGGGCGTAGCTTTATACAACCGCAGAGGTTGAACCCTGAACGGTTGGGGCAAGTATGGACACAACATTCAAACTGGATTTAGCTCTAAATTTGGATTGTGATTAAATAGTTGACACAGCATAGGTTTCTGACACAGAATGAATGTGTTCTAATGAACTTAAAATTTTAGTTTTCTCTTATAGTAATTCACTATGCTGTTGAATATTAATCCTCTCAAAAAAATGTTTGAAGAAATTTTCTTTTTATTTATGAAATTTCAAATAGAAAAATTGAACCCAATTTTTTTAATCACATCCCCCTTTCCCTTATTCCAAAACTAATCTCAATTAAAATTTCTAATGGAGTTTGCAACAATAACTACTCATTTAAATACATCATAAAATATTAAGATGTAAAAAAAAACTGCTTGTTATCACTGAATGGTAAAGATTATTTTAATTTATCAGTTAGTAGTAAAAAGTGAATATACATTGTATATTGTATATAACAAAGATTTAAGTTGATTCTGGACAAAGAAAGATAACTCCAATTAAAAAAAAATCTTGCTATTGCAAAATATTTTGCAATTAGATATTTCTTGCTTACTATTCTGGACAAAGAAAGATAACTCTAATTAAACAAAAATTTGCTATTTCACAATATTGTGCAATTAGATATTTCTTGCCTAAGCAATACTGTGCAATTGAAAAGACTTGCTATTGCACAATACTTAATATAATAATTTTAGATCCTGATTTGGACCAACTTGAAAACTGGGCCCTTAGGCCAAAAAAAAATATATGTCTGTTTCCTGTTTCCCGACCGACCCTAACTCAAACCCCCGACCCTAAATCTTTTTATTCAAATCCGGAAAAAAATCGGTTCCGGTCCAGAAAAAAAATCGTTTCCGGTCCGATCCAGATCCGTATTTTACTATGCCCAAACAAAAAATGGCTGCTCCCAGCACAAATGTGCCACAATAAGCGAGTTTAAAATGTCAGCACTTGGAGGATTATTCAATTAAAGCTTCTTTAAAGGGATTAAATCATTTTGGGGTACAGGACTCTAACCAAACATGACATATAACCGACTGAAAATCTGACAGGAAGTGCAAAAAAAAAAAAAAAAAAAAAAAAAAAAAAAAAATCCCGACCTACCGACCCTGATTTTTTGGCCTTGGAAGCAGGAAACAGACATATATTTTTTTTTGGCCTTAATCAAAAATCTAAGTACATGTTTGGATTCAGCATATCAAAGAACCCCAAAATTTCTATTTTTGTTAAAATCAAACTAAGTTTAATTTTGGACCCTTTGGACTTTAATGTAGACCAATTTGAAAACAGAACCAAAAATGAAGAATCTACATGCACAGTTAGATTTGGCATATCAAAGAACCCCATTTATTCAATTTTTGATGAAATATCAAACAAAGTTTAATTTTGGACCCCGATTTGGACCAACTTGAAAACTGGGCCAATAATCAAGAATCTAAGTACATTTTTAGATTCAGCATATCAAAGAAACCAACTGATTAATTTTTTGTCAAAATCAAACTAAGTTTTATATTGGACCCTTTGGACCTTAATGTAGACCAATTTGAAAACGGGACCAAAAGTTACATACACCAAAAATGAAGAATCTACATACACAGTTAGATTCGGCATATCAAAAAACCCCAATTATTCAATTTTGATGAAATCAAACAAAGTTTAATTTTGGACCCTTTGGGCCCCTTATTCTGTTGGGACCAAAACTCCCAAAATCAATACCAACCTTCCTTTTATGGTCATAAACCTTGTATTTAAATTTCATAGATTTCTATTTACTTATACTAACGTTATTGTGTGAAAACCAAGAATAATGCTTATTTGGGCCCTTTTTTGGCCCCTTATTCCTAAACTGTTGAAACCAAAACTCCCAAAATCAATCCCAACCTTTCTTTTGTGGTCATAAACCTAGTGTCAAAATTTCATTTTTAGGCCAGGTGAGCTAAAAAAGGAAATGCCTGCCTACCTACCGACTGTCAACCTTGGGTAGGGTTTGGGCAAACCAACATATTTTTAATTGTGGTCCTATTGTAACAAACATCTCCTTCTTTTTATATTAAAGCATTTTGCTTCTCCTGAAATGGGATAGCTGGTGAAGTCAGAAATGTGTCTGAAACCCATCATTGAAATTTTGAGAAAAATACTTTTTAAACAACAGGATTTCTATTTGTTATCTTTTTATTTTCTTCGGTTTGGATTGTTTTGTTTATTTTCTCTTTTGATGCAATCATTTTACTACATAAATAATATCCACAAATTCCAATTGACTTGTTTTTAAATTGAAGACTGGGTATGTTATAAACTTACTTATACAACGAAGTAGATTCTAACGTCCTAAGTTTTTTTTGTTTTCATACAGTAGATCTGTGGTGAATGTACTTACTTATACAAGGAAGTAGATTCTAACGTCCTAAGAATTCTTTTGTTTCCATACAGTAGATCTGTGGTGAATGTATCCAGATTAACAAGGGATTGGAGTATTGCATTCATGTAACAAGTATTACCAAGGTTAGAGAATCTGAAAAATACAAAGTCAATATATCATTTCATCATCATTTGATTTTGGGTTGTTTTTTTCTTATTTTCAGAAGCCTTCCAAGATATTGACAAAACATGTTTACTTAATTGTTAGATGCAACATGTTGCTACATAATTTTTGGTTGAACGGGTATGTTGACATAAATTAGAGATATCTCCCCTCTCATATATATATGTATGGTCATATATTAACCATATATATAGTTGAGACCTAGGGTCTATTGATTTGAGGTACTTACTGTATGACCCTGAAATTAAGGTTAGGGTCATAGTAAATTTGACGTTCTAGATCTTGACCTCTGCCTTCAAATCATATATTTGCATCATAAAGTCATATGACTTTATGCATTAGGTTGCAAACCATTTGACCTTGAAAAAGCAAACTGGAAGTGATCTTGTTTAAACCAGAAGCAGTTATATTTTGTACTTATTTCATGTAAAAGTTTATAGAACAATAAAGAAATATTTCTAACCAGAAGTCAAAAATTACCTCCCTTATTTCATACAAAATTTTATAGAAACCGTAATATGTCAAAATAAGAATCAGCATACAATAATGAGCTTTTAAATGTCACTGGAAATGACATTTTAAACAAAATTTTGATATTTTTGAATCAGAAGATATTATGAGGGGAGGAAAGACCTGAAATTGTCTTCCGAACACAATGTAACAATTGGTTTTTAATTTAAATTGATGTGGCTTCAAATTTGTGATTTTTCTTTCATGTCCAGTCTTGTTACTATGAAATGATGCAAAGATGTTAAATATAAGCATATATATCAACTCTTACCATAAAAATTTGCAAGTTTTTAATATTTGATTGAAACAACTAAAAATAGACTTTTTTTACAATTTGAACTTTCAACCTACAATGACCTACATGTATATCTGTTATAGAAATGATAAAAGTGTATTTTCTGGATGGTGGTAATGACAAGTTTAATCCCTAATTCAACAAGATATGTTAATTATTAATAATATACCCATGAAAGTTTGGTTGTTGTTGAGTGGTATCTGACGGTGCTGTTAACTTTGGTTTCATCCAGCTGTAGTTAACATTACCGAGTCTAGGTATCTTTGATGGAGTTGGATCTGGCATTAATCCAGGTCTTCTACCACTGCTGTAAAAAAGAAAGGATACCAATAAAATTATGGGTTTAAGGTGAACCTAACACCTTAACTAAAATTAATTTGGCTAGTTTAATTTTCATTAAATTTTGACAAAACTATTTACTTTGACCCTCTGAAAAAAAATTATAAATTTCAAAAAAAATTGAAACAATCATTTTCTCATAAAGTTGGTTATATATATAGCAATTTGACAAACACTAATTTTGATCATTGAGAAGCTTAATATTTCCTTTACAATACAATATGATTAACTTATCATCATGGTTATTAATGACATTTTTCTTCCATTCCAACCCTACATAATCCATTAAAATCGAGGATTAAACCTGTTGCTAGATGACAAGTTTAAATCTAAAATGAGCCTCAATGTTCTAATTTAAACATAAATTATAATACATGTTAAAATAAATTTACAACATGAATTAATAGTTTTTTAGATTTTATATAAACATCTAAGGAGGAACCTCGATTGATGTTAACTCTTTATCATCACTGACATATATATATAAACTGTAAACATATTTTTATCTTTTAACAAGTGAACTCTTATAAACTTATTAATTTTAGGTTTTATCAATTTTTTGAATTTTAAATCTAATCAGTGTTTTAATCTTATGACAGTATGATCTGTACAGTGTAAATACAAGTTTTTACCGTTTATCTTTATTATTTATGTTTTACTAAAACTAAGTTACATATTTAATCCTAACAAATTTTTAATATTTTATAAATAACTACGCATTTTAAAAATTTATCTAAAACTAGGATATTTTTAATGCGGTGACCCTGCAAACAGGGTGGACTTCAGAAGAACAACAAGAAGAAGAAGAGACGATCAAAATATTTTGCTGATTTTACAGAGTTATCTCCCTGTAGTGCTAGGTACCACCTTAAAGGCAATTTCTATTTTAGCTCAGCAAGCATAAAACTTTAATTGATTATGTTCCAGCTGTCTTTCGTCTTTTTGTCTTTCCAAAATAGTAACCACTAAAAATATTTGTTTGTAAAAGATTAAAACACAGTTTTTACAAACATCTTAACAGAAGATGAAATTTGACATGTATAAATTTCTACTCATTGATATATTACCTCGATAAATGTCTGTGTATATCATTATATAGGAAGAGACCCCCATATAAAACATACACTGTAAATGTAATTTTTGTAAATTTGGAAATTAATGCATGCATTCATTACTGCTTTTGTTGGGACAATCGAAACAAAAGCAAGTCTATATAAATATAGCTGGGTATTGCCATCAGAGTAAAAACTACATACAAATTATGTTATAAATAACATTTTTGTGAGATTTCATTTTTTACAATTAAAAAAAAATCAGAAAAAAAATTCTGAATTTCCAGTAAATAGCTTCTGTTTTCCTGCTTCAACCCAGCTTTAACAATACATACCTAAATGGTGTACCATAAGTTGATTGTGTTGAACTGTGACCATAAAACTTTATTGGAGTGGTTTCTGATGAACGCCACATCTTTGACTTTTCAGCTGCTCTTTCTAAAAACTTTTCACTGTTATTTCTTGCTCTGAAAGAAATCAAGAAATACTCCTAAAAATTGTTATAACAATCATTTCACGATGTAAATTATTTATGAAATAATGCGTAAAGTAGTCTTCTTAACCCTTTCACCGATAGCCGTCTGGAGTGTGAATCCCGGACTCATCAGCAAAAGGGTTAATCTCCATTGCCTAGAGGTATAGGGGGGCAGGTTAAGATGTGAAATCCTACGTCAGGAGACCATGGCCTTTGTTTGTCTTTTTTTTTTTTTTTTTTTAAATAATTGGTATATTTTCATGTATATGTTTCCGAGTCTACTGTGACATCCATTTTACTGAGCTAGTAAACATTTTTGATTAGGGGCAAGCTATTTAAAGCCCACCTCTAACTGCAGGATTTTCTTGCTTTGTTGAAAACAATTTGGTGGCCTGGGGCTGTTGTCTGCTCTTTGGTCATGTTAGTTTCTTTTTTGACACATACCCTGTATTCTAAAATTTTACTTTTATTCCATTGACTTTTTCATCTAATTAAAGCAGAAAACTTTAGAATTGAGATCTTTTGCTATGTATCTTCACACATCTTCTTTAAACAGGTTTTATTTCACATTTAAAACATCATTTCAATTGATTGTGAAATTAGTCTTTTAGTGCATCAAAATGAATAAATACAAAATTATACATGCAGTCAGATTTGCTCAATTTAATGGCCTCTACATACATAAATCATATAAACAATGAGTGTTGAGTGCCATGAACTCTCTGACAGGTAAAAACATGTTTATACATGTGCATGTTTCCTAAATATAGATCAGAGTTACAACCTTTTGATAAAGAACTATTGATAGAATGGAAATGAGGAATATGTCAAAGCATCCTTCAACTGGAAGGTGACTTCAGCTGGCCCGTAAACAATAATGTATAATTTCTAGACACCCTATAAGGTTGGGCCCTTTTTAATGGATATGTAATATGAAGTTGGATCTTACGTAACACATACATGTATCTTATAAAAAGTTATTTTCTAAAAAACAAGAATATGTCCCCAGTACACAGATGCCCCATCCACATTATCATTTTCTATGTCCAGTGGACCGTGAAAATGGGGGAAAATCTCTAATTTGGCTTTAAAATTAGAAAGATCATATCATACGGAACATGTGTGCTAAGTTTCAAGTTGATTGGACTTCAACTTCATCAAAAGCTACCTCAACCAAAAACTTTAACCTGAAGTGGGACAGACGAATGGATGGACAGACGAACAGACAAACGGATGCACAGACCAGAAAACATAATGCCCATAAATGGGGCATAAAAAAATGAAATAATTATATCTCTTCATCCAGACATGAGAAGTAACCTCTTAAAACATGTAAAAGTGTATAGGCAGACTACAGTACCTATTTTCCTTCCCATCTTCTTCAAAATCATCTTCTAACGATCTTTTTCTGTCTTTTGATTTCACGCTGAAAACAAATAACAAATCATTTTTATTATGAACAGTTTGCTGTTAAAAAAAAACCCAGCAGGATCACTAAGACTGATTTCCAACCCATGGATGTAAGGACATTAAATATATATATAAGCTTATAAAACACATACTATTTTGATGGCAAAATAATGTTAATTCCAGATAAAACTTATAAAATACTTTAAATATAACTTTGGAGATATATAATTAAGGAATAAAAACATAAAAATCTGAAATAATTCTCAATGTGTTTACAGTATTGATTTGAATTAAAAGAGATTACAACTTTTAATTCATTTTATTCCATGATTTCATAGAAAATTAAGAACCTTGTTGAATAATTCAGGTGACCTTAACATGTAGTTATATATAATTACTATGGTAACAATTTACCTGTACCTTGTGAATGTATCGGGTGATATGTGATGGTCTGTATGGTAATTACTAATGACTTGTTTGGTTGGTGTCATCTTTACTTCTGCTTTGACTATACCAGGTTCTAATATATGAAATAATATTTCAAATTAAAATCATAAATCTTAAATACTTGTCAAATTTTATACAATATTCATCTTGAATCATGATAGCCATGCATTGACTTTTCTTGGTGTGTATTGTTAGTGTTTCTGGTAATTTTTCATACTTTTTTCACTATCAATATGACTTAAAGAGTTTGAAATATTGTAAGGATACCTGTTTATTGCTGTTTTTGCCCTCTAGATGTTTTTTGTTGTTGTCATTTTGTATTTTTGAGTAACTGTCATAGTGAACTTTTTGTTGCAAGTGTTGTTTAGCTGCAGTCATATTGATCAACAGTGAAAGCTGTTTAAACCGAACCTCATCAGGACTTAGGATTTTGTTTGGTTTTGACCGATGGTCGGTTTTATCAGGTTCACAATGCACATAATTTGATGACGCTGATTACGAACCTGTTTGGTTTAGACTTTTTTCGGTTTATGCAGGATTCGGTACAGTCAGGTTTCACTGTATTTGTTTTTTGTGCTGTTAAGTTGCAGTCAGTGACCTTGATCCTTAACAACTCCTTTAATTCATTTAATTATTGATCTCAATGACAAGTACCCAACAATCTTTACAATCATCATCTTAATAATTCCAGTCAGGTTAAGATAACCTTCCTAGGACAATAATCTGAAGTTTGAGGGGAAAATGTTTTGTGTTAGAAAAATAAACTTTACTGAAGGACAAATGTCGATTTCATCAAATGGAAGTCTTTTATTTTCATTAATTAGCATTTTATTTAAAATACAATTTAAATATTGGAAATTAAAACAAGTATAGAAATTTGCACTGATTTAAAACTTTTAGTATTCTCTTTTTGGTTAATTCAAACTTTGTAGAAATTGTAGCATTGCAGAGATTGAAATACTTGTCTATCACAATGTCTTTTTTGGGTTATAATGAAATTTTTTTGTAGCTGTTTCATTGGTGTATAACAAAATATTCTTGTATTCATTACTGTAATAAATTAATGCTTTCAATTTACTAACCATCCCTTAATTTCTGAATGTTTAGTAGTTTTTCATAAACTCGTTTCATATCCTGATCATCTTTAGGAGTATGTGGCTTTAAATGAAAATTCATGGAGGAACTACCAGTCTGTAACTCAATAACAAGCTGAGCCTTACAAATCAACTTCTTAATGACTCCAGGAGAAAGCTGAAAAAATGGAAATGTTATCACAGTTTAATTGTAGAATAAAACTTATGGGAGGGGACATGGAAGGTACATTTTAGACTACAACCTTCCATTTAAATAAAAAATAAGAAAGAAAAGATAGGAGTTTAATAAAATAGTTAGATGTAAATTAATAATTGTAAATATCATTGAAGGTTACATGATAATATAAAATTTGGAGTTTAATAAAGTTCACTGACCAAGTATGGTTAATAACTGACAAATGTATTCAGGTTTAAACCTGCTGCATTTGTTTACCCATTTCCAAAGTAAGGAGTCTGTTGAACAGTGGTTGTCATTTGCTGATGCAGTTCATAAGTGTTTCTCATTTTTCGTTTTTTTAAATACATGTAGATCAGACCCTTGGTTTTCTGGTTACAATTGTTTTACCCTAGTCATTTTTTGGCCCTTGATAGCAATAAGCTTGATGTTCCATGTGAACACGTTTCCAAGTCTCTGTGTTGAAGGCTGTGCTTTGACCTGTAATTGTAATTTTTACACATTGAAACTTTGATTGAGAGTTGTCTCATTGACACACATACTACATCTTTTTATATCTATATGACCCATACTGATTTAAACCCTTCCACTTACAGCTATACATTTATGTGAATTGCCTGGACTGACATCATACTCTAAATTCATGCTCCATCGCCCATTATGAAGCTGGATAATAAGAGTTCCATTTTTCCACATAACATTTCCTGTATCAATTCCAGAATACTTGACTTTCCCACTACACTCGACCCTTGATGCCTCTGTTAACTGCATTACTTCTGTAAATGTAAAATACAAATAACATTTAATATGATAGATTCATTTATCTTCATGGATACAAATATTTGTGAATTTAACAAAAAGTTTGTAAGTATTTTAGATTGTGTACAGTAATATGCCAAAATCTGTCTACAAGCATGACAAGCCCATTTACAAAAAGTGCATATTTCTTTGAACCTTGAAATTTATAAAATCCAGAATCCAAAGAATAATGATGAATCCACATAATTTCAAATCTAATATATGTGGTCTCTGTAATTACTATATTTGGAAATCCCCTGAATTAATGATTGTCATGTTGGTTGAACCTGAAGTCCCCCTCCTCCCCCTTTCCCAACTTTTTCCTCAGCTACAACGGTATTTTTTTTTACCTAATGGTTAGCATCTCTGAACAAACCCAGGTCAACTAGGGGAGTTAATTAGTATCGTCTTGTATTGTGTTTTTGACCTAATTCTACTTTCACTTCCCGTATGCTGTGCATGCCCGCAGGATGTCATATTCGGCTGCTACAGTACGGGTAGGGACTTATTTTTATGGATGTCTTAATCCGTCTAGTCGGATATGAATAATCTGACATTTTTATGGTAGGTAGTATGTCATTAATCAACAAATCCAGGTGTGATTGGCAATATATTTGTCCTTTCATCTTAATCCGTGCTGCTAGAATTACGGTTCACTGATTTCAGAATCAGGTTACCTGTAATTTTAACCTCTCAGTCACTTTATTGATTACATCGTTTTTGACATAAAATATTTTTACAGGTGAAGTACTGGAGAAAACTTTGTTTTAATAAAAAAATAGCCTATTTTTTAAATTATGGTTTTTATATTTCAACTGCTATTTATTTTCTAATTTTTCCTCAAAATTAGTTTTGTTCTATGTTCGTTGTAACATTGTTCATTATGCTAAATTTATATAATTGATCTGCATTTGGGGGTAGGGAGTAAATAGGGTCCAGATCTCGAAATCCCGGGCTTAAAAACACGGAAGTCCTAAGGTCCCGAATTTAAATAAATCAAAATCCCGACATCGCGAAAAAAGGAATTACCAGATCCCCAAAGTGTTAATCCCGAAATCCCAAACTTAATTGCATAATATTAATTTACAATCCATGTAAAAAATGAAACGTGTATGTTATATATTTTTCACAGCAATCTGTTAAGCAAAATTTGCCGTGAAAAGATAATTCCATGATACACATATAAGTGATCAACAGCATGTGGTTGAACTTTAACTTGACTCCACTCACAATATTATTGAATGCTAATAAAAGATATTTTAAAGATCGATTTTAAAGATCGATTTTGTCCACTGCACGAGATTTTTATATGGCGGGAAATGTTGTAACAGTAAACTCAGGTGACCTTACTGAACGACCGTGGGAAAATCCATTCATGATTAAATTTGATGTGGAATGATTGACAGTATTGTGCGTTAGTTTTGAGACTCTTGATCGATTGACCAGAATAAAATTTAATCGATTTACATGTAAAATCAAAACAAGATTTAGTCTTTAACTATTTTTTGTTTTATTTTTATCAGTCATTTCCCGGATTCCCATTTAAATAATCTACTTTGGAGAACTCCTTTAAACTTCGGAAATAATACAACATCAATTTAAAAATTCTTACGGACTGCGCGAGCAATAGAATGACTAGAAGTACGACGAAAAAGTAAAGACAGCTGATCATGACTAGTATGATTAGCCTTCAATCCCATTGGGGTATAAATGTGCATTTATTCAATAAACTATATAAGGTTAAATTTTGATTTTCGTGTATCGATTCGTAAAATATATTTATAATAAAAACACCGGCGATTTTCATAAAATATTCGAGACATGAAAATAGAAAGGCAATATCCCGAGTGTCAACATTTTTTTGTAAAAAAAAAATAGGAATCGAAATATGATCACGGCGTTATAAATATTGTATTTAAAGAAACCAATTGTTTGACTTTTAAAGAGATTAACGGGAAAATATATGTCAAAATAGAAAGCACGAGTGATCTGTCTGACCAAAATGTTTTACTTGCGAGAAATGATTGACAGGTGTTAATTGATGTAGAGGCTCCGACGGGGAAAGTTGTATCAAAAGGAAAATAGCTTTATTCACAATGCCTATACATATTTTATAAATACGATATGTTGGCCTCTCGAGGTTGGCCTTATGCTTAAAATTGTGTTTCTAATAATAACAAATAAAGGAACAGGACGTTAAAAGGGGGAAATAATATATTAACCATCAACGAAAACTCATATAATTTACGGGATTGATGTCTCAACAATTTGAATTAAACTTCGATTGAAAACACTCTTGGTTGTTATTAGGCTTATTATTTTGAATTAGATGAAATATTTACGGTTTACAAATACAAATGCAAATACAAAATAGTTTATTGGCACAAAACTATTATAATAATTGGCAACACAATATATTGTTAAAAATCGTCTTTATTTCATTTTCAAATTATAAAAAAAAAAAAATCCCACATTTATGATATTTAATTTTAATTCAAAATATTTAATTTTTATTTTAAATTCTTATATTTAATTTTAATTTCAATTCTTTTTCTTTGAATACAAAACAATATTTTACATTTATCTATTCTCCATAAATACAAATATATCTGTACAGGTAAAATTTAATTCTAATCAAGCTGGAACAGATTGATTTACGACCTTCCACTTGGATATTGCACAGCAGGTGTTTATTACACTGGGACAACTGTCCGACCAGTCTGACATCTAGACGAATTAAGGCTTCCATAAAAATAAGTCCCTACCTGTACTGTATACTTAGTAACAATAGCAAATGATACCACGTGGGATGAACATTTTTTAAATAAAGTTATTATATAGAGTATTTACGTTTTTTTATTTGATATCACATTTTTGTACCCTTTTCACTAATACTAGTTTTACCTTCCAAAAGAATCGGTCTAAAATATACAAATTTTCTAAACTTATGGCAGAGGTCTTCTTGCAAGCAAATTTAACTTCAAGGTCATTAAGTCACATGACTGTCAGGTGGTTAGTTGTAATACTTAAAGTTAATTTGAATACGGAAATACACATGCTCCTTACAGCTTTTTACCGAAAAAATAAAATATCAGTTAAATTTTATTTACAGAAAAAACAGTGTCAGTGGAAATTTCAGACAATACTCACCAACCTCACTTCACAATGGATTAACCAAAGTATTTAACAAAAACATGAATGTATACAAGACCATACAAGTCTTCCAAAGTGCCTCATCCTGAAATGTGTACAACTTGTCCAAAAAAAGACATCAAAATAATCTTTTATATCTTATAGTTGTATATTTAACCATTTAATTCTTTAAGTCATAAGTTTGATCGCCTCTAACACTTTGATACAGTACATTCCGTGACATAGTCTGAAAAATGTCACAGGTTTTAAAAAGGATCAGCATCAGCGACCTAAATGTCGATGATTGATTACCTGTTGTCAATCAAATCATCAGCTGATAATAAGTGCAATAAAATCAGCCAAGCGTGCATGGTCGGCCGCACATGCTACTTTATATTGTGTAATTAGTAATGATAATGTTACAGGTAAAATCGATAATTACATAATAGACATTTAAAAGGCATGAACGGTTTTCAGATTGTTTCAATTCAGTTCTAATTATTTAATTTACCAATAAAAGAAATATGTTTTTTTCAGGTCTGTCCGAGGAAGAAACATTCTACACATTATTGTTCTCTTATTTATCTTCTCAGTTTATCTTTTTTTACGATTCGAATAGAAATTAAAATATCTTTTCCTTTCCGTTCTTTTCTCATTACTTCTACACTCAGTTATATGTTCTAGTATTTTGTAGATTAGTTTTCTTTTAAAAAACATGAGTTTCCTGTCTTTATTCATATTTGAAAAAGTAATGTGAGGGAGGGAAAGAGGGGTCCTGATCTCGCAAAAAAAAACAAAATCCCCAAAATCCCGGGCTTAAAAATACAAAATCACGAGGTCCCAAAATTAGAAAAAAAAATTCCGGATCCCGAAAGGATCACTCTCGAAATCCCAAGCTTAAAAACACCTGACCCTGAAGTCCCAATAAAAGTCCTATCCCCCTCTTATATATATTCTCAAAACGTGAAATATTACTGTAATAAAAAATACACAAATGAAACAGCTGATGGAACATCTATTATTGAAAACTAGTTTTTCGTTTGTAAGATACGATGTTTATTTTTATTGTAATAAAATATTTGAATGGGAAGAGAATTTGATCGAACATTTAAATGTATTGCTGGTGAAAGCGGGGTCAAGGTTGACACGATAATATCACGTGTACATGTGTTTAAAACTTTGGGGTTTCCTGTTCAATTTCATGGATAAAATTATCAATCGGAACTTTTGACGAAGAAATAACTCTTCAATAATTATTGTACTGCATAGCGAGAATGGCCGAGTAGTTACGATTGATAAAATTATAAAAGAAATTATTAGCCTAGCATGTAACTATGTCCAGTGTTTATTCTTTGTAAAATAACACGTCATATTCAACTGGATAAAAAATCTATGATAAAAAAAAAGCGAGATTTTCTTCTCAGTAAAATAGTTTGCAGCAAAAAAAACTATCTCCGAGATTTTTTCTAGGTAAATTAGAATGCATCAAATTTTCTCAATTATAATTTAAAACTTACTGAATAGCGTAAATATGTGTTTACATAAAATTTCAATATTTTCTTTTGTACTTGAAGAACAAGAACATGTAGGATAAAAAAATATATATGTTTCAGAAATCAGTCACAAACAGTAGAGGGTCACTACTTGATAAGGCAATTTGTGTATAATTAGTAAAACTCTTTGAAGCCCCCCTTTGAGTATTATTATTATTATTATTGAGTGTACAACAAATTGAAGATATCTTTTTGAATGATTTGTGTAGCCTTGAAAAAGACTGTTATGAAATAGTTTCTGCTGCATCTCTCGTTTATACCATGTTGATCTCCTAAATACCGGACTATCGCGCTGACTTTCCAATTCTGACGGAATAGAGATAATATTTCTAGTCTATGGCAGTGACTAAGTTTAGATTTCTGCATTATCGTAATTGATCTTTTCTCTGAATGTGCATTTACAATACTGAATAAATAATCATTATTTATAAGTCTTTATATATACATCATGTACATGTAGGATATATTTTAATCATATAACTTTAATATTTACAACCATATGGAGGTAGGCATGTATTTCCTTTCACTAAACATGCTGGTGTCACTTTTAATAAACATACTTGACAATTATCATGCATGTCTCTGCAATGTCTATCACAAATACATGTATGAAACTAATAGGAAATAATATTTTTTTTAAATATTAAAGTATGTGTTTTTAAAAAGAAATATATATTAAACTCATTTCCAAAACAACTTTCCAGTGAATTTATTTCTGCTCTTAAAAATTAATTGATAAAAGATGAGTTTTGTTCTTTTTCTCAAATCAGTTAAAAATCAAAGAAATAAAGGATAATTGTGTGTTGACAAGCATTCTTAAATAATCTTGTTTTTGTTTTATTTATTCAATTAATGAACTTGATTAAGAACAAAAGCTTTAACCTATAAAATCTGACAAGCCGGCCTTACAAGATTAAAAGAAAAGAAAAATTTAACAAATATTTTATTTACTGGTGAAACATCAAAAACAAGACTAAATAATACCAAGAATGCTGCAAATAACTAAAGAAAAAAGGGAGAGCTTTAACCTATAAAATCAGACAAGGTCACAAGATTAAAAAAAAAGGAATTACACACATACATTGTTCATGTACCAATTCAAAACATATTCTTTTATATATAAAACCAAAATCCTTTAAAATGACAACTTGTTTTAGCACAAACAAGAGAAATAAAATAAATTAAATTAAATTAATAGGAAGATGGTTATAAATATATATTACATTTAAAATTTAGTTTTTATTAATATTTGAACAAAATTAGATTTAGAATAAATTCTTTAAGATACAGCAGACCTGTGAAGAATATAAAACAGATATATTCTTTAATGTTTTATTCTGACAGACAAAATAACAGAAAAGCATAATAAAAGTTATATTTTTTCTTAATTCTGCAAGGACAACACAGGTAAATTTACCTGTACAGCTAAATATTATGTAATCAAGACATGAAACCTTCTACCTGTTAAAGGATTTAAACACCTGGCTGATCACCTTTAATTATCCCAGCAGGTAGTCTGACCATCAGCCAGTGATTTATGACCCCCCAATAAAAGCCCAGCATTTAATGCCAGGCATACAAGATGCTGATGATTTTTCAGACCATGTCACAGTGTGTACTGTATAAACTTTGGTATCAAATTTAAAACCTATTCCAGAAATGTACGACATGTCGTTTCCGACTTTTTACCCTTTTTTAGATAGGTCGAAAACACCAGACGCTTGTTTTTGTCAACCAAGATGCCATCGATCTAATGAACTCAAATGAAAAAAAAATTAAAAGACCGAAATATATTTCCGATACAATTATTTTATGCACAAATATTCTAGCGACTCTCAAAATATTAGGTATGTCTATGTTCAAACATATAACAGGGAATTTCGGAAAAATATGTTAGTAGGTCGAAAATAAAATACACGAAGATAAAATGGCAGTGGCTATTTTTTTTGGGGCAAAATAGAAAATACATGTATGATATTTAGCGTCTACATGTCATCAATTATATAAAATATCTTTATTTTACAACAGCAAAACCGCATATTTCAATAGAAATGACTAATTTAACTGCACTTCAAATTCAATATTGTGAATAAATCTGATTGATTGGATTAATACCTTCGGACTTCTCATTTGAACAAACATACCCAATGGATATAATTTATCCCGTCCAAAACTATTGTGCTAGACTGGCGGCCTTGTATCATATAAATCTAGCCTCAATTTGTTTATTTATCATTTATCTCTTAAACTCTACAATATGCAAGTTTCATCTGTCTGGCAAATCAGGCCAGGGCAAATGGTTGAACTAGACAATGTGACAAGAAGTCATTGTGATGTCAGAGTTAAAGAATTAGAATGAAAAGCAACAAAATCAGTACTTCATAAAATTGCTTTCAATTTACACGGTTCTTTTTAATGTTTTCATGATTTTTTTTCTAAACAGACAATATTTTTACTGGCCGGTTTCCGAGAGCTAGCCGTCGTACGACTTTTGGTTTATCATGAAGATTGAAACATGTCGATCAGACACCTTTGATATTTATGTGGGTTTTGAAAGGTGTTCATGTAACTTTATCCCTATATTTACCACTTCTAAGATTCTTTTTTTGTGTGCAGAACTATGCCTCATTTCGCGGCATTTTTTATACCGGAAATTACGCACCGTACATAAGGCATGAACTTTCTTGGAACTGACCTGTAATGTATCCGGAATTACTTCAACTTAAAAAGTTCATTGATGCTTTTCACAGAATATAAAAACATATACACAATAACAAATAAAACAAAGCATGCAACTTTCAAATAAACGCATTTTAGGATTTCCAACTAATTATTAATACTAGTATAAGTGAGTTTTTCTATCTTTTTTAAACTTTTAAAATGAGAGGATACTGAGTGGTATGATATTATCAGTATATAATTTTTATTTTATTCATCTGATGTTAACGTAAAAAAAAGAATATGTGATATAATTGCCAATTAGATAATTCAGGCTTCACAAGAGACCGAATGACATAAAGTTCTTGAATTAAAAACTATATGTTACTGTACAGCCTCAGTCAACAATACACCTTATCGCTATTTGTCCGCCATTACTGGACATCACACAGGGTCCCGTAAAATTTTGACGTCATAATTCAAAATGTCTGACGCCACAATGGAAAAATGATTGTTGTATGACGCCAATAGTTCAAGCGGAAAAGATTCTCGGGTCAAGCGGAAATAGCGATAAGGTGTATGAGTGGCAAATCCCGCACAGTCAGCTATAAAAGGCAGCCTCCAAAATGACAAATGTGAAACTATGAAAACGAAAAAAAACTACAACGGCCTAAAAAAATATAATTAAAACAAAATATCACGACAACACAGCCAGCCCTTTTCAACTGATTTTTATGGTTAGTTATTGGCCGGATTTGCCATTGCTAGGCCGATGTACGGCACGGATTAATCGCAAAAATTGGAAACATGTAGATCAGACAACTTTAATATTAACAACTTTACCCAAATGTAAATGTTATGCTGTTACACCACTATCGTCGGCTAGAGGTGGGTTGAGTGCCCATGCACACACATGTTTAACTTGATCCCGCAAAATATTATTTGTGCATGTCCCAAGCCAAGTGTATAAAGTACAATGATCGCCGTTGGTTCATGTCTGTCATGTTTGTTATATTCGTAAATTGTTTCGTTATAAATAAGGCCGCTATGTCACAGTTTTCAATTGAATATGTTTCATATGTTTCACCTTGGGTCATTTTAAGCATTCGAATAATTGCTTTGAATATTTAAGATGTAAAGAGTAAGAAGGAGAGGAATATTTTCAACTTGTAAAATCCAAAGTACATATTGATTGTTATGTAAAAATAAAATAGAAATAATATTAAGAATACTTTATTTTTTAAAATGTATCGACGTTTCCCGTTTTTGTTTCAACAAGTAAACTTTTTAAGACTTTGACAAAACACCCAAAGGAAAGAAAGAAAATGACAGAAAGGCCCAGCATCGAAACTGTCTTAAAAACCTTTGCATACAAAAATCAAATCTAAATTATGAACAATCGACACTCTAAGTAAACGGTTCCAATTTCAACTGCTCCGGGAGGGTTGGTGTAATAAAATCAACGGTACCAATTGTGTTGCACCAGATGCGCATTTCGACAATACATGTCTCTTCAGTGATGCTCGTGGCCAAAATATTTGAAATCCAAAGCATATATAAAAGATGAAGAGCTATAATCCAAAAGGTCCAAAAGTATAGCCAAATTCGTGAAAGGAATCAGAGCTTTGCATGAGGGAGATACATTCCTTAATTTATAATAATTTATAATATTTTGTAACAGCAAATTTTAATAACACAAAAAAATCCGTATTTTCATGCCAATACCGAAGTACTGGCTACTGGGCTGGTGATACCCTCGGGGACTAATAGTCCACCAGCAGAGGCATCGACCCAGTGGTAGTAATAAAATCAACGGTACCAATTTTGTAAGTGAAACATATATGATTCAGAACACAAAACACATATGTTTGCCTGTGAAAGAGCTTTCACATGTTTGTTATATCTTTTTTGTTCTTAATTGTTAATCAAATATTATGGTGTTTGGATGTTAAAATACTTATCCGCGCTTGCTATGGTTTTGCTTAGATTTCTTACCATCTCTGTGTCGAAATGCCATGTGTTTGTCAAATGTCTGTTAATCAACGTATTAAACATCGTATAAATTATACACTTGCTGATCTGTTATCTATAATAAAAAATAATGGTGAAATCAAGTATTATGCAAATTCGGTCATATATACCAATAGACAAATTATATGTTATTTTTCAGGAGTGTGATACAATTTCTTTTTGTAACCCGTTGTATTAATACGCCCGTATTATTACGTATACAGCCGTTTGTCATTACAGGTTATTTCCTGGTATCGATAAACCTGAAAATCCTAAACGGCATAGATAAGACCGATTTAAGGATGGACTTAGTATCGACTTAGGACACTGTTAAGTTGTGCCTCGAAGCTATCTCAGACGCATCTTATGTTAGGACGTCCTAAACATATCCTATGTGCGTAGTTCTAAATAGTTAAAGTAATTGTTTGATAAAACATTTATTATAAACGAAACCAATTGATAAAATTGTTTACAAAAATTTGTAATAACATGTATTTAATTAAATGCATGATTTCAAATGTTATAAAATAATATTAAATATCATTTTGATATAAACTGTAAAACAATTTGTTTTGAAATGAGAATATTGAATTCCTAGTGTCATCGTATCGTAAAAACACGAAGTTCAAAGTTTAAAATCATGCACAATTTCTATATACGAGTAAAAAACCGATGGTGCGTTTCTTTTCACGTTCATCTTCACGTAAAAAATGAGAAAAAAGCATGTATAAAGTTAGGATGAAGATATGATGATCTTAAGACACCTAATTGGGTGTCCTAAAATTAGGACTAAAAATGTGACATATTCTAAGTTAAGAAAGCTTCGAGAACACAAATGATGACAAATAAAGGCAACAGTAGTATACCGCTGTTAAAAACTCATACATCCATGGACAAAAAACAAAATCGGGGTTTTGTCATAAGATGGTCTTAGGACACGTCCTAATCCTAAGATAGCTTCGAGAACACCGATTTTTAATTATACGTCAGTAACATCAGACGTCAACATAGAAAATAATATGTTCCTTCCACTTGGGTCTGTGAAACATCTAGTTTTAGATATGTTCCTTATGGTCATGTCATTACGGAAAACCTCAACATCGTCGAAGATTGTGAGGTCAAAACATTTCTTACGAAAGGACCTAGATATCGTCCGCCATCTATAATAGATTGGAAACACCTTGTCATCATGTCATTAAAGGCGCTCTGTCTGCCTACTGTCAAAATTGGTGTAAACGTGAAAAATCTGATAAAAAATCTCCAGACAGTTATTTGAGTAAATTGTGAATACTGTTGATATAGGTATATCTCATTTTGAAAACAATTTGGAATTAAAAATAGGGTCCATGATATACCCATTTCTAGAATAAAAAAAATAAACAAAATAAACAAAATAAATCCAGGTACTTGCAAAGCTGTTTGTGTTCGTACCTGCAGACAAAGCAGCCAATAATGTAGTGGTGGTGGGACGCATATACTATACGGAAGTTCTTCAAAACGAAAATATCAATTCTTCTACATTCAGGTATGTACGCTCCACAGAGAGTCAAATTGCCAACAATCATTTCACGGGCACTACCTAGCTTATAACCTCTTCTGAACATTTGAAAGTCCCGGTAATGTAGTAGTTACCTGAATTTCACATACAGAAATTTAAATTACGTTTCATCTCTGCATCTAGTAAGTGTTCTACTACTAATATGTAAGTGCTTCTAACTGCCTCCCTTACTACTATCAAAGAACTCAATATTAGCCTTTGTAGTAAAGCTTCATGAAAATAAGGATATTTATTATTTTGTGTAAAAAAATCTTTAGAGATTTTAAATAAAATACATGCTTTGATGGTCATTCTTATTCTTCTCTCTACACTTCACTACATTTCCACACTATCTTAACAATAACACGTTGTCATATTTATTTAAGTGGTCTTGTGAAAAATCTCATTGCAGTAAATTAAATTAACAAGTTTCAAGGCTTTCTCTGTAACGAAAAAGGAAAGTATGCTAGATACACTTACTGGCATGGAATTGTGAAGATATGATTGAAGCATTAAATTTCTTCTGGACAACATATATATGTACGTTTCGGAAATAAAGTGTATCGATAAATAGTAGGTATTCCAATGGACACTAACTGCGCCCCTTTAATAGCAGATTTATGCATGTATTGCTATGAATCTCAGTTTATGACTCAATAAAGACACATCACACATCACTGTTACAAACTTAATAAGACTTTCAAATGTTCAGAAGAGGTTATAAGCTAGGTAGTGCCCGTGAAATGATTGTTGGCAATTTGACTCTCTGTGGAGCGTACATACCTGAATGTAGAAGAATTGATATTTTCGTTTTGAAGAACTTCATATGTTTCACCTTGGGTCATTTTAAGCATTCGAATAATTGCTTTGAATATTTAAGATGTAAAGAGTAAGAAGGAGAGGAATATTTTCAACTTGTAAAATCCAAAGTACATATTGATTGTTATGTAAAAATAAAATAGAAATAATATTAAGAATACTTTATTTTTTAAAATGTATCGACGTTTCCCGTTTTTGTTTCAACAAGTAAACTTTTTAAGACTTTGACAAAACACCCAAAGGAAAGAAAGAAAATGACAGAAAGGCCCAGCATCGAAACTGTCTTAAAAACCTTTGCATACAAAAATCAAATCTAAATTATGAACAATCGACACTCTAAGTAAACGGTTCCAATTTCAACTGCTCCGGGAGGGTTGGTGTAATAAAATCAACGGTACCAATTGTGTTGCACCAGATGCGCATTTCGACAATACATGTCTCTTCAGTGATGCTCGTGGCCAAAATATTTGAAATCCAAAGCATATATAAAAGATGAAGAGCTATAATCCAAAAGGTCCAAAAGTATAGCCAAATTCGTGAAAGGAATCAGAGCTTTGCATGAGGGAGATACATTCCTTAATTTATAATAATTTATAATATTTTGTAACAGCAAATTTTAATAACACAAAAAAATCCGTATTTTCATGCCAATACCGAAGTACTGGCTACTGGGCTGGTGATACCCTCGGGGACTAATAGTCCACCAGCAGAGGCATCGACCCAGTGGTAGTAATAAAATCAACGGTACCAATTTTGTAAGTGAAACATATATGATTCAGAACACAAAACACATATGTTTGCCTGTGAAAGAGCTTTCACATGTTTGTTATATCTTTTTTGTTCTTAATTGTTAATCAAATATTATGGTGTTTGGATGTTAAAATACTTATCCGCGCTTGCTATGGTTTTGCTTAGATTTCTTACCATCTCTGTGTCGAAATGCCATGTGTTTGTCAAATGTCTGTTAATCAACGTATTAAACATCGTATAAATTATACACTTGCTGATCTGTTATCTATAATAAAAAATAATGGTGAAATCAAGTATTATGCAAATTCGGTCATATATACCAATAGACAAATTATATGTTATTTTTCAGGAGTGTGATACAATTTCTTTTTGTAACCCGTTGTATTAATACGCCCGTATTATTACGTATACAGCCGTTTGTCATTACAGGTTATTTCCTGGTATCGATAAACCTGAAAATCCTAAACGGCATAGATAAGACCGATTTAAGGATGGACTTAGTATCGACTTAGGACACTGTTAAGTTGTGCCTCGAAGCTATCTCAGACGCATCTTATGTTAGGACGTCCTAAACATATCCTATGTGCGTAGTTCTAAATAGTTAAAGTAATTGTTTGATAAAACATTTATTATAAACGAAACCAATTGATAAAATTGTTTACAAAAATTTGTAATAACATGTATTTAATTAAATGCATGATTTCAAATGTTATAAAATAATATTAAATATCATTTTGATATAAACTGTAAAACAATTTGTTTTGAAATGAGAATATTGAATTCCTAGTGTCATCGTATCGTAAAAACACGAAGTTCAAAGTTTAAAATCATGCACAATTTCTATATACGAGTAAAAAACCGATGGTGCGTTTCTTTTCACGTTCATCTTCACGTAAAAAATGAGAAAAAAGCATGTATAAAGTTAGGATGAAGATATGATGATCTTAAGACACCTAATTGGGTGTCCTAAAATTAGGACTAAAAATGTGACATATTCTAAGTTAAGAAAGCTTCGAGAACACAAATGATGACAAATAAAGGCAACAGTAGTATACCGCTGTTAAAAACTCATACATCCATGGACAAAAAACAAAATCGGGGTTTTGTCATAAGATGGTCTTAGGACACGTCCTAATCCTAAGATAGCTTCGAGAACACCGATTTTTAATTATACGTCAGTAACATCAGACGTCAACATAGAAAATAATATGTTCCTTCCACTTGGGTCTGTGAAACATCTAGTTTTAGATATGTTCCTTATGGTCATGTCATTACGGAAAACCTCAACATCGTCGAAGATTGTGAGGTCAAAACATTTCTTACGAAAGGACCTAGATATCGTCCGCCATCTATAATAGATTGGAAACAACTTGTCATCATGTCATTAAAGGCGCTCTGTCTGCCTACTGTCAAAATTGGTGTAAACGTGAAAAATCTGATAAAAAATCTCCAGACAGTTATTTGAGTAAATTGTGAATACTGTTGATATAGGTATATCTCATTTTGAAAACAATTTGGAATTAAAAATAGGGTCCATGATATACCCATTTCTAGAATAAAAAAAATAAACAAAATAAACAAAATAAATCCAGGTACTTGCAAAGCTGTTTGTGTTCGTACCTGCAGACAAAGCAGCCAATAATGTAGTGGTGGTGGGACGCATATACTATACGGAAGTTCTTCAAAATTATTTATTTTGGAAAAAAATATTTCAGTACTCTATAACTGTATATCTTACAAATAAATGTTTTATTTAATTGTGCACGTTATTTGGCGGCATTTTGATTTTCTGATATTGTGCAACATCTCATCCCTTATTTTATTGAGTTTGTATTTACATTATATCAATGATCAAATATAGTCGTTCAGTATATAAAATTGAGAATGGAAATGAAAAATTTCCGCACCCGGAGCACAAGCACTCGTTATATAAAGGTATATAGGGGAAAAAAATCTTGAGACGAGTGCCTGTGACCGGAGGCGTCCTTCAGCTGGCCCCTTTTTAACTCCAAATTATACACAAGAAACTGAAAGTAAAAATAATACAAGACTAACAAAGACCAGAGGCTCCTGAATTGGGACAGGCACAAAAAGGCGGCGGGGTTAAACGTGTTTATGAGATCTCAACCCTCCCCTATACCTCTAGCAAATATAGAAAAGCAAACGTATAACAATACGCACATTAAAAGTCAGTTCAAGAGAAGTCCGAGTCCGATGTCAGAAGATGTAACAAAAGAAAGTAAACAAAATGACAATAATACATAAATAACAACAGACTACTAGCAGTTAACTGACATGCCAGCTCCAGACCTCAATTAAACTGATTGAAAGATTATGTCTTCATCATATGAATATTAGGCACAATCTCTCCCGTCAGGGGTTTAGTATCATACCATCATAAAATATATGAGAAGAGCATAACCCGTGTTATGCCAACAACTGGTTTTTAAATAAATATGTTCACTTGTTTTTGTTAATAGGTCTTTTGATTGAGTTAAGTCATTGCAATTGATATTTCACAGCGTGTCTTTCTATGTTGTGATGTAAAAGCAATTATTTAAGATACCTATTAAAAACGTTTAAACCAACTGCATTTGTTTGCACCTGTCCTAAGTCAGGAACCAGATATTCAGTGGTTGTCGTTTGGTGATGTGGTTCTTAAATGTTTCTCGTTTTTCGTTTTTGATATAGATTATACCGTTGGTTTTCCTGTTTGAATGGTTTTACACTATATGTCATGTTTAGTACTCTTTATAGCTTACTGTTTTGTGTTGAAGATCGTACTTTGACCTTATGGTTAAACTTTAAAAATTATGTCTTGGATGGAGAGTTTTCTCGTTGGCACCCAACCACATCTTCTATTATCTACATAACTCTTATTGATGTTATGTATTTACAGTTTATGTGAAGGTCACGTATATATTTCTTAAATTCAAGAACGTTGTGATTGGGTAATACTTTGGTGAAAGACATGGAACCTATATATTTATACAATGAAAAAAAATGAAATCTGTCAAAGAGAGGCGATACTTGTACTCCAATGCCAACGACATTGCCAGCGATGGCACCAAGTGCTATTGTCCCAGCTTGTTGGTATTCAATATCACAAACCACTTTCACATAAAAATTGTGTGAACTAGCATTAGATATGTGAATAGAATCAGCCATTTTTATCTGCAAAAAATGTAAACATTTTTGGAAATTAACTTAAAACTGATCGCGAATCTTTTGTTTAGAATAGAAAATGACCAAAAACATAAAACATATTTGGATATATCTAACATGAATAGCGAGTAGAATATTGATAGCGGTTTTAATTTATGCTGCTTATAATCCCAAAAAATATTTTCCGTCTCACTACGGCTGTTACTATTTTTAAAAATTTTGGAAATATATATCTCATCCCCTTTCCCCGGCTTCTGTATCTGTCAATTCAAACACGCAGCTGAATATCCAACGAGAAGTGTTAAAATACATAGAATGAACGTCAATGTTGAAAAGGTCGTTTAGTTAACGAGTTTAAATTACCTAAATACCTTATAGAATTTTAATGTCTTAAATTGTCTATACATAATGTGGATCGATTATTCAGCTGCAGAAAAATGTTTGTCGTAAATATCAAATGTGGTACAAATGACGTTAAAACTATGGTTACCCAACTTACAACAAATATTCCACTGCTGATTCGGTAGATAACTTACGAGTTCCACATGTGGAGCAGGATCTGCTGACCCTTCCGGAGCACCTGAGATCACCCAAGTTTTTGGTGGGGTTCTTGTTGTTTATTCGTTAGTGGTGTCATGTGTACTATTGTTTGTCTGTTTGTCTTTTTCATTTTTAGCCATGACGTTGTCAGTTTATTTTAAATTAATGAGTTTGACTGTCCCTTTGGTATCTTTTACTCATTCTAAAAATAATATGTAAACGAAACAGCTACTGTTGAACCTCATACCTATAAGATCATTTTTCTGTAGTCCTATATGTAATGCAAAATGCACTTAGCATTATTCGCACGTGCAGTATATATGTGTTTTAAAGGTTTAACAGTAAAACCGCCGGATAATAATTCAATCGGTCCGGTTCAATTTTCAAAGTTTATTCGTGATAAGATAATTATTTGGCTATTGTTTTGATAAATTCTGTAATGCTACAGAAACTGAATCAACCGTATTAAGTTGAGTTTAAAATCAGTAGCACATTCTTCGACTGAAGAGAAAGCACCAGATACAAAGACCTATTTATCAAATTCTTTGCTGTCTGAAAATAATGTGTATCCTCTCTAATTTCAAAGTGTATTATTTGAGACTTTCTCATAAAAAGATTCGAACATTACGTAGTCATTGTGTTCTATGCTAAACAAGGACTGTGTTAATCTAGCATTGGATTTGCTAGCGATTTATATATATATATATTGGAGACGCTGTTTAAGGCCACAAATAACGTCAATGAAGAATGATAATTGACAGCTTGGAGGATAACATACGAGGTATACAAGTTCGAGCCATCGTTTCATCTCTTGATAAAGTAGTCACCGGTATTCTGCCGTTCGTTCAAGCTCTAAGTGGATGTGATTCCACATCAATTATTTTTTGCCATCGTTAAAAAGATAATATCAACCTCATCATGACGAAACCGAACCTCTTGTAGCATTAACACAGGATGATATTGACAGAACTGTAGTTGCTGCTAGGGTGTTAAACTTTGCTACTGCTATATTACACAGCAATTAAAATTTTCTGAGACATCAGTTGACTTCAAATAAGGATTAAAGTCGTATAGCGCTTTCGCCATCTGAATCAGTATGTTAACAACATGTACCATGTGAAATGTGGCAAAGGAAAGATTGGACGTCGGCAATTTTGGCCATCGCCAATAATGGCTCATCATTTGCCTTTTGTTGGAAATGACAAGCGGAAGCCGGGTTTCTTTGAGGGACAAATGACACAAGGATTTCTACAAGATCTTATTTGTTCGTGTAAGGAGAAAAATTGTACCAGGCATCATGTATTTGCAAGAAGCAGGGTCTTCATTCAGTTGATAAGGTATTTAGGTAATTTAAGCTTCTCAAAATTGTCCCCGCCGCCGCTCTACTAATACAAGCTATAAGCTACCTGTATATTTGTTCTGTTCTGTTCTGTACAGGGATTTTCCTCCGTTACATATCGGAGCACTACCACTTGGGATATATGGGTTTAATGTTTAATCAAATATTTGCACATATATTTACACAATGAAGTGGGGTACTTATGTTTAAAAACTTTATATGCATGTGCTATTTACATCATTTATAATTCTACCTAATTTAAAATATTTGATTTTAAAAACCGTTTTGAGAGATTTAAAATAGACAATGGTTCTATTTTTACCATATGTTTAATACGTTACAGGATTAAAATCAAAGGATGAAAGGTAAAAATAAGTTGGTTAAACAAAACAAAAGGTTTGGGATTAATTTCTGTCAGTATGATACCTAATTAGTAGATGAAATACTTAGTACTAAGAAAAGTCAATACATACAGGCTAGCTGATTATTTAATTAGTAGTGTTAATACGTATACATTTTTTTAGATCCCTGAACCTAAAGCAATATTCATAACATAATAAATAAATTATTCGAAGTATGCATAGGCAAATGTACCGTACTGAAGTATCTACAAAAATTTTGAACAAATTAATCCCATGACCAATTATTTGCCCACCAAATTAATATTGATACATGAGATAAAGGAAAGGAAAACCGAATCTGCAAACTCAATTGCCAGGCAATGTAATTACCAACAGCAAGCTACCACAATTATATAAGACTCATTTATTTCTTATTCATTAAATTGAAGTTCTGTTTGTGTCAAAACTATTTACTACTTTCAAACCCATGAATAACTTAAAATTGTTTTGAATAAATACACCCCGGCGCACCAGCAATGGACGCAATTAAAAAAAATGTTCTTGCCTACCTTCATAACACGCTGGAAATCTGACAACGAAGTTTCGATTTTGTCTAGCCTTGACTTTACAAAAAAGCAACGCATTAGAGTGCATTTGACTAAAATACGAGATATGTTATATAGATATGGTTTTAGATTTATTGGGTTCAACCTAGGCACATATTACGTAGATTATAAATTCTTAGTGATTTCAAACAAAAAAACGGTATAATAAAGGTAATACTTTTTTTTTTTTTTTTTTAAATAATCGACCATGTTGATGTTTTATATTGTTATTGAAAAATATTGTTTATTGGTATATCTAATACGAACCGTCAATTATGTAATTTAAGTTCCATGAATTTGTAATTATAGATATCACGAATAGCATGCACATTACTTGCAGATTAAAACACGTCGCTTTTATAATATATAAGGCATGTGGTTCTCTCCGGGCATTCTGTTTTTACATTAGACACTAACAGTCATGAAAGTCAATCAATATATGTAGAGTCTGGTATACATGCAGCACTAAAAGTCTGAAAGATCAAATCAAATGTTAAAATTCGGTCTAATCTATTTATGCCTATCGTTTTGCATTTAGAAATAAGATTTTGTAATTATTATAGCCAAAACCGAAATTAGTTTTGCTGGGTCTAGTTATATACTAAGCAAGCCTGTACGTAATGGATTTAAGTATCTTTTAATGATTATTTTTTTCAAAAACATGTACAATGAACAAAAGTATACTACACTATAATTGTTAATTCAATATTGTAAAGATTTAATCTTTCATATCATGATGCTATCACCATGATTATTTTTATCATCAGTCTGTTAACGATACAGATATCCTTTTTTTTCAGCATAAATATACATAATATTGTATTTTTTCTTTGGCATGTAATTGTGTTTGTTTCCGTTTGGTACAAATGAGTTTAATCGAAAGGCAGTCAAAATTTAACGAACACTTTTAATAAAAAGTAAAATCATAAAAATGCTGAACTCTATGGAAAATTCAAAACGAAAAGTTCCTAATCAAATCGCAAAATAAAAGCCCGAAGACATCAAGCGAATGGATGACAAATGTCATATTCCTGACTTGGTACAGGCATTTTCTTATGTAGAAAACGGTTGATTAAACCTGGAGGGGGTGTTGTCGAAGCTACCTTAGGATAAGAACGTGTCATAAGACCATCTTATGACAAGACTTTGTCATAAGTCGTGTTCTCGAAGCTCTCTTAAATTGGGATGTATCGCATTGTTCGTTCCAACGTTAGGACACATATTTAGTTGTCTTAAAATCACACTATTTTCATCCTAACTTTGCTCATTATTTAACGTGAAGATGAACATGAAATAAAACGCACCATCGGTTATTAACTCGTATATAAAGAAATTGTGCATAATTTTAAACTTTGAACTTCCTGTTTCACGACACGATGACAATACAAATTCAACTCTCATTTCAAAACAAATTGTTTTCCAGATGAAATTTTCAATCGTGTTTTATATAATTTCATAATTAAAAATGAAATCGTGCCTTTAATTAAATGCAAATAATTAAAAATTGTAAACAGCATTTTTAATAAGTTTCGTCATTGATAAATGTTTTATAAAAAAATAACTTTAACGATTTACAATTCGCACTAAGGATATGTTAAGGAAGTTCTTACATAAGATGCGTCTGAGATAACTTCGAGACCCACCTTGTCCTAAATTGATCATAAAATTGGTCTTAGAATGTGACTTAAGACGAAACCCCTGGTTATTACACCTCTCACTTGTATGATAGTCGCATCCAAATGTTGTTTCACATAAATAAAAAATATCATACTATTTCGACTATCTGATATGCAACTATTAACGAGAACTCATTTCCAAATCATTTCAAATTGGCATCAACATTTTACAAAACAATCTTCGACTTATCTTGTATTGTATAAATTGTACTATCTGCATTGTACTGAATAGTTCTTAAAATTAGTTCATTGAAGCATAATTCATTTTTCGATATAAAACAAGGCTCTGAGTTCACCTATTATTCTATAATATGATATTTTGAAAATCAGCGGCAAATCTTATGACGGCCAGGTGAACCTGCCTTTCACCGGATTTTATATATTATCTATTTGTCTGTTATTTTGAAATATACAACAATATTTATTTCTCTATTGAATTTATCGGAATTAATTCGTTCGGACGCACTTACTTGTTCATATATTTTAGTTTTTGCGATGACAAAATTGTTCAATATAAATTCACAATTTACTAAAACAATGGGTTGGATGATGTTAACGATAATTGTTTTAATAATTCATTTAGGGGTTAATATACACGAATGCTAATTAAAAATATATTAATCACAATACAGAATGAAAGAATCAAAATCATGCCGACTCCTTAATATTAACTATCCTTTTCATCTCCCTATGATCCATTTCCTTTCTTCAATCCATTGGGTACGTTACAATGTTTTTCAGATATCATATATAATTTACAATGTTTTTCAGAAATCATATATAATTCACAATTTTTTTCCGCACGATTTAAAGGTTACGGAATATTCGTTCTCTAAGTTATATTAATGTTTTCAAACGGACTTCATCATTACTATTTATTCATATATATGTACAGTTAAGATATACTAATCAGTTGATGCCTGTACCAAGTCAGGAATATGACAGTTCTTGTCTATTCGTTTTTGATGCGTTTTGTTATTGATTTTGCCATGTGATTATGGACTTTCCGTATTGATTTTCCTCTGAGTTCAGTATTTTTGTGATTTTACTTTTTGATACACAGTTAATCACTGTTGTGTTTTGACACAGTCCCTTCATTTTAAATTTAATTCGTCAATATCTGTGTCGCTGATATATCTTCCTGTATCTCGTCTTTTTTATATAAGATTTCATCAATTCATTTAAATTCTAAACTTGACATGACATGATTAAATATCATATTTATTTAAATAATGTGGAATCCCAAAATTTTATTTCCTTTTACAATTTACATAACTGAAAATGAAAAAATTATAGGATTATACGTGTAATATCGTAAGTTTATTTTAACAGATATTCCCATTTGTTTGTGATAATTTTCAATTATTTGTTGTGAAATTATATGAATTAGAACCAAACTAATACACGAATATGATGTGAATGCTTCTATAATATCAAATGTGAGAGATTCCTGACCCAAGTGCAGAGACAGAATTCACCTTTTTCGGTAAGTGTGTTGATTGCAAAGAATAATGAAAAACAGAATAAAACATGTGAAAAGTTGAATAGCTAATAAAAGAATACAGTTTCAAAGAGTAAGAAAGTAAACACAACTTATTGGAGTAGAAGCGAATGTTTGTTTATTTAGTGTCTTAACTGATAAGTTTCTGCTCTTATTTCATATGAATAAAGTACAAATAGGTTTTATTGTAACGTTATTGGTATTCTGCCATATTAGTTGTACATGTATCCTTTCTTTTTGTTCAGTTGTTTTAATAACATTTTAATCTAACATAATTCTTTGAAAACCATCTTTCATGGATTTCATGGGTTTCATGTGAACCACAAATTTAAATGTAGGTTACTTAACCTTTTGAAATGTTCTTCATTTCTTTTACAGCTAATACATATAGAACTTTAACTCAACACTTCGTGTTTCCTGAGCGTATTCCTTACCCGTCCCTTTTATCATATCACGCATATTGCTCAAATGGAAATAAGTGATTCATAATTCGCCTTTTCAGAGTCTAAAGGATCATGGGTAATTTCATTTCATTCTTGCATCAAAATGAAAATAACGTTACGTCATTGGTTGAATTTACATTGTTTATGACATTTCTAACCAATCACGACGTTTTGATGTACACTTTTGAAAATATGAACCAGGATGCACCCGATTCTGAAACGGCGAATTAGAACAAGCTTTATACGCGTTTGTTGAAATTTTTAGTAATTTGTGTTGCAAGTCTGTGATATATGTTCATACAGATTTTTGCTGCTGGATCCAATAATTTTTAAATTAACTTATTTGTATATTTTGGTTGTTCAACCAATTTGTCAATATGTGCGAGCTCAGGACTATCACTTCTGTTTTTTTCTGTTATTCCGTTGGTGTATGGCATTTGATTTTATTAGTTTTATAGGCTTTCCAGTTTTGAATTCGTTTTCTTTCTTTCTTTTTTTTTTATAAGAAACTTGCACTTTAAGTTGTGTGTAATATATATGTTTCAGAAAGCTTTAAAAACTTCCTTTTCGGGGGAAAAGTAACAGGTTTCAGTACTTCATTTAAATATACGGAAATAATGAATATTATTATATTTGACAATATAGGTATGGTGGGGTTATCTTTTATCGCAAACGAAATATCATCTAACAAAATTAGATAATTGTTAGTCTTCAATTTATAAAATCTGTTTGTAAGCTTTTCTTACCAGGATAATCATCCGGAAAATATGAGGGTATGCGATGATCAACATTTTTTGTCGTTGGCGTCGTATTGTTCGTGTGTATTGTTGTAAATTCTAATTTGTTCATTATAATTATCAATGTAATTGTAATTCTATAACTATCATGTGGTGATGGACATTACGGCCATATTCACCATATAGGTACATAATGTGTATCGTCGTAATTTTCAATATGGCATACCAAATAATATGCATTGTTAAATCCACCATTTTGACGTAAGAAAATGCCTGTACAGAGACAGTTATCCATTCGTATGATGTGTTCGAGATTTTGATAAGGAACTTTCTATATTTAATTTCATCGGGGTTCGGTATTTTTGTGATTTTCCTTTTTTGATGTATTCAATTTGCAAATCAAATAAATTGATAGGAAATTCACGTCATTTAAGGAGGTAGACCTATGTTAAGGGAAATAACTCTTAAAATCATCAGTACGTTTGTGTCAACCATTTTCATAAATATATTCTAAGCTTCTATGTTACATAGATTATTTTCAATCTGTTTCAGTTAAATGCTTTAAATATGTTGATGAAACTTGACTTTTACAAACACATAACTGATTTAAAGAGTTATCTCCCTGAACCAAAGTCTAACTCCTTAAACTGTGGTGGATAACTGTCTCATTGACAGTCACTACATTCCGTTACTTCTTTTCAATCTCTTTAGCCTTTGTGTTATTGTAATTGATTAAGATTTTATTAGATTAACGTTAGAATAGAACCAAAAGATAAAACGACCACATTCATTAATTAAAATTATGCATGCCAATATCAATTAAAACTATACCTATTTTTACTATTTTCTACCCCCTCCCCCCTCCCGTAAAAACTAGTTAATATGGCGTCGACATTTAAAATTGATGTATCAATGGATGCTGTAGCAACATAACAAAGCAACTCACTCAACGCTTTGTCAAAAGGTAGGTTATTCAATATATAAAAGTAGAAAGCTTATGCTTTTAAATAGTTTGATACGTAATCTTGTGAACAGAATGAAAACAACACGTTATAAATCCAATGCGTCTTTTCTGGATTTGCCTGCATTAAAAACGCTGAAAGCCGAATATTTGTAATCCTAGGATGGATGTATATTTATAAGGACCAAACACGTTTTAGAACTTTACACGAAAAAGGGTATAAAAGATAGATAAATCCATCTAAAGTTAAATTAGTCTGAGGGGATGGAAATCTTCGTTTCTGTATAGTTTCAAAATTTGCCGATCACTTTGTTTTCCCACAAAATATCATTGACAAGGTTCTGTTTTGTAAATTACGTTCCTAATTTCGAAAAACTTGTACAAAAGAGGGACGAAAGATACCGAAGGGACAGTCAAACTCATAAATCACTAAAATAAACTGACAAACTCACGGCTAAAACTAAAAAAGACAAACATACAAACAATAGTACACATGACACAACATAGAAAACTAAAGAATAAGCAACACGAGTCGTGGGGGTTCATTCACTACATGTGCAACCCTGGTCTTCCTATCTATCAATACCAGGCAGAACCCCACGTCATAACATGGAAATAAATTGATAACTCTAGTCTACCAAAGGATGCAAAAAAAGTGCATCGGATAGACTGGACGCCTATAATATTATATTAAATACATACAACGTGTTTTTCAATATAAACACAAGATAGCAGATTTTGTATCTTTGGTATTCATTAATATTTGGAAATAACTTATTGTTAAACTCTGAGAGGCATTTAAGTGGGCGCTAGATTCACATGGAAAGGGTTTTAAGAGTAGCATGAGAGCAGCAGCAACGGTATAATCTTCTTTCATGACGTTTTCTTCGAACCAGTTACATAAATAAATAAATGTAGAGTTCTATAGCTCTTCAATAGTTATCAAAGGTACCAGGATTATAATTTAGTACGCCAGACGCGCGTTTCGTTTACACAAGACTTATCAGTGACGCTCATATCAAAATAGTTATAAATACAAACAAATACAAAGTTGAAGAGCATTGAGGATCCAAAATTCCAAAAAGTTGTGCCAAATACGGCTAAGGTAATCTATGCCTGGGATAAGGAAATCCTTAGTTCTTCAAACTGAGGGAAATTTAACATACAGTGCTATAGTATTGAAAATTATCTATTGGTAATGAACAGAAATAACAAAGAAATTATTAAATTCATTTTATATACACATGATATACTATTATAAAAAAAAGGTAATAGGTGAATAGATAAACAAAAATATGAATAATCATAATATTGGTTATTACTTTACTATTAATATCACTAATGATAACAATGAATATCATAAATTTATACATCTGGCTTATAAGCACTAGGAAACGGAGGTAAGACGATGGAAAAAATACCCAAAACAGTACACTAACCACAACGTTCAACACGAAAGAATGAACAACACAAAATCCTTCATTTAGCAGTAGTCCATCAGCTAGTTCTCAAAAGCGCTCTAGTTAAGGAGTTTGTGTTACACCCCAGGGTACCGCGATTTTTTTTGATAGAATTCAACTTCATTATCTAATTGATAAAATACAAGGTGTTAGACTAAAAAAAAAGTGTCCAAAAGAGGTTTAAAAACGTCCCTTTCAATGGTCCCCTCATTTAGCAATCACGAATAAGTAATTTTTAATTATTTATTTTGATATAAAGCGACAAAAAAAAAATAAAGTATAGGTGTAAACAACTAAAACATATACAAAACTATCATATTTAATGTTACTCTGCAGATTTTTTGTTTAAAAAAAAAGTTTTTTTTACATTACAAACAATCCGATTTTTTGGGTTAAAATTAAGGCATATTTTTTCCTTTCATAAAGAAATTCGTTATATATTTACCCGTTTTAGTTAATTAAACTTTAGAATTAATCATTATATAATGTTTCAATCAATTGCAGTATTTATATATCGTCTAAAATATGAAATATTTGATAAAATAAATGTACGTGCAAATACTCGTTAAATTACGGAAATCATCAAATTACCATCTTTGATTCAGTATACAACATGTACAATGCATTCACACATAAGCATTATCAATTTGCAACTGAAAACACACATTTAAATGTCGATTTATGATGTTTTGGTGAGACAAATTATTTTATAAAGTGAATGTGTAACAAAATATTACTGAAAAAGTACAAATTAAGGTGTTTTTTTTTGCGTTCAGAAAAGGTGCACTCTATCGAACTCAATAAAAGTGTGCTTGATTACATTTTGTGTTTTAGCTATGTAGTGATTGACTTAAGATTATTAAGTCATTCAATCGACAAACATCGCTTTGAATGAACGTCAAATAGTCAGTTATGAGAATTGGACATACTTTTTACGTTTTTAGGTTTCTAAGAGATACAAAAAAAAAATGGCTTTGTTGTTTTCAGTTTAAATAAAGATTCTGTTAAGCGTTGGTTGTTAAATGTACATGAAATTGTTATCAAAGGTACAAACATTATAATTTAGTATGCCAGACGCGCGTTTCTTCTACATAAGACTCATCAGTGACGCTCATATCAAAATATTTGTAAAGCCAAACAAGTACAAAGTTGAAGAGCATTGAGAATCCGAAATTCCAAAAAGTTGTTCCAAATACGGCTAAGGTAGTCTATCTCTGGGATAAGAACACCCTTAGTTTTTCGAACAAATCAAATTTTTATAAACAGGAAATTTATATAAATGAACACATTATTGATATTCATGTCAACACAGATTGTTGACTACTGGGCTGGTGATACCCTCGGGAACGTCCACCAGCAGTGGAAAGAGCTTCAATATCCTTAAAATTCGAGATTTGGTAGGAATGGGTAACCCTGAAACATCCGCACAAAAAGAATTATAAAAAACTCGAATGAAGCGAGACAAAACCGATGTTATGAAATTGTTTCAGACACTGCAAAGCTGGCCAAATCCATTTGAAACATCTGAGCAGTTATATGGCGTGTTCTCGGGTTCTGTTGCTTCTTCGGAATTAATGTGCAACCTTCTAAACGCGTATGAAAAGGGAAAGTTTGCTTCAAAAATGTTCATGAATGAACGGCTTATACAAAAGTAAACCAATATCTTCAAAACAATTAAAAGATTATCATTGCTTACATTTAAAAAAAAGGAAATAAAAAACAAACAGTTAATGGCCGATAAGAACAACAAAACATTGAGAGCAGATGAAAAAAAATGTCGCCTGCTTGTCATAGCCCAGACAAGATAGTTGGTTGCGCAAAAGGCTCTCCAGTTTGAATTAGGTCCTCTTCCAATGTATCTTGCAAACTTTGATGGTACACATGTAATGAAAATCAAAATCTGTCCTGGATGGTCTTTTAGAAAATGGTCATTCCTTAGGAAAGCATGTGGATATTTGATGACATGGCAGTTATTCAACCCATTACTAGGAAACCAAGCACTTTTTTTTATTTGGCAATTGTTATTTTAAAAACCATCCTTTTAGTTTCGAAAAGAGGTCCCGCATTGATTTTGTGACTGATTAGTATCCCACAATATCCATAAAAAAATTAAAACAGCAGGTCCTTGGGAGGGCAAATCATTACGATAAGTTCTAGACCATCACAATCGTGTTCTTGGGAATGGAAGAAATGTTTGTTAGTTAGGGAAAACAAAGTTGCTCTTGTTGAATTCTTTGGTTCGGAAAAGAGTAAATAATCCAACAGATTTACACTTGAATGTATTGATTTATTTGTATCACATGGAAGGATGTGCCACAAAATAAATGTTGGAAATGAAAGAGCGTAGAATGGTTTTATCTTATAATCAAACAGGAAGAAGCCGATTACAAAATGTTTCTTAATGCAAAAATATGCAGCTGACAAAAGTTACAACTCTATTGTTATAAAACCTCTTGACATTGATGTGGAAGTATTGGCTTACTATTTTCACAGTTGCATATCAATTCTTACATTGTTAGATTGGTGATAATGTTTGTAGAAAATTGCCAGGACTTCACGGCAGTACAGGTTGTGATTCAGTAAGTGTTTTGTCTGGTAAAGGAAAAAAGGCAAAGTATTCGGCTTTTTGACACTTTATGTGTTTTCGGAAGGTCTATTACATCGTGGTGAAACCTTAGAAGAGGTTGACGAAGAGTTGGCAAAACACTCGAGAGGTTTTCGTGTTCTATATATGGCTACGAAATAAAAAATATCGATGAATAAAGATCAGAACGTTTTGAAATGCAACCAAAAAAAGATTTATTGTCATCTACTGCCCCGAACAAAAGATGCAATGTTTAAGTACAATAAATCATCCAACTTTCAGACGAAGATTTCGAAATCTGCTCTTAAACACAACACTGGTCTGTTGCTAAACAACTATAGTTGGATTGTTTAGAACGATTTGATCAGTATCAATTGGCTAGACCAACCACCAGCGTTAGATGCTTTAATAATTCTGAAGTGCTGTTCATTTAAAGCTGGTTGTGCCAACAACAGATGTTCGTGTGTTCAACAAGGTTTATCCTGAACAGATACCTGTATGTAAATGCTCGAAAGCTTGTAGATATAAGGATTATCAAAACGTTGATATTGCTAACGATGACGACGAATATGATGGAAATGATGATAATGATAGTTCGGTAGATGCAGGTGACCAAACTGATGATGATTCTATGGATTGAACTTCTGCGTGACCTTAAAATGTAGTGATTCGGTTGTTTAAAAAAATTTAAAAAGATAGAGATCTAGAAACCCTGACAGTTTTGTGTGTTTTAATATGTAAGTTATTTCATGAATATGATGTAAAAATTTGTGACAGAATCGTGCATTTCTAGTTGCCTATATTTGTGTTTGTCGTTGATTCTATGTTTTTGATGTCTTACCTTTAAATGTTTTTTTCAACAGCCTTTCAATTGTAGTTACATTATGCTCTATGTTTCAGTATAAAAAAATAAACCATTTTATCAAGAAAATTAGTACTTTTGCTTCTTTTCATTCAAAATCATGAATTTTGGAAATTAACCTCCCCCTTTTTTTCTTGGTCCTCTACGATTTAAAAATTAATTAAAAATTAGCCTGCGTTTTAATAAGATATGATTTGTTCCATTTAATAAAAAGAATAGTACTGAATTATTGGTTATTTTTACATTTTTCTGTAAATATGTGCAAAACAAAATTTTTGATATACCCTTAAATAAGTACCCTTTTAACCCTTTTGGACACTTTTTCAAAAGTCTAACACCTCTTAAAATATTCTTCAAATATTACTCTTTAAATTTATACCAAAAAATTGCGGTACCCTGGGGTGTAACACAGAATTGAAATTTTGCCCTACCAGCTGATGGACTACAGGGGTGACGTTTGAATAAACAATGATCAAGTACTAAGATCGGATGCTGAACATTTAGTATATGTGACATACATAGCTATTTTATTAGGTTATTTTTTGTAATTATAAATCATCAATTGTTTCATTCTTTTTTTTTATCAATCATAGGCTTTCATATACTGTAAACCAACTTAAGTTCGCGAGCGATTAATTTTCGCGACTTTCGCGAGTAGAAAGATAACGCGAAATTAAATCGTCGCGAATATGTATAACTTGGATCTTTCCTTATTAAACTAAATCAAGTTAATTAGAAAATCGCGAAATTAAATCGCCGTGAAGTAGACTAGATGGAGATAAACGCGAAATAAAGTATCAGCGAAAATAAGTTGGTTTACAGTAAATCTGGATTTCTGCGATCCTGAGGAAGGTAAATCCAGAAAAGCGCTTCGGACAGATGAAATTTATATAATGTGCTGTTTATTTCTAATCAAATTTAACATATAATCCGTTGCAAATGCCTTTGACTTTAAGGTAGAAGATATAAATGAGACAACTCAAAAATACATTGTATCGGTTACGTTTCAACTATTTTATGATATGGAATACAGTAATTTGAAAAAAAAACCCATCTTTTTGTTTTTCTTTATCAATTGTTAATCGATGAATTTTTCTTTTATGGTAACACAAAGAATACTTCATCCTTTTTAATATCCTACAATCCATTTTCGCTATATGGCCATATTAGCCTTTCAATTTCACGGTTGAAAATGATAGTGCTAGTGGGGGGGGGATTCCGTTTACCATAGACACATTCTTCTTTAAAGTATTTCGTTTGTGGTTTGTGAATATTATATATTTCATATTTACAACATATACAACAATGTTTATGCACCTAATATTAACACGATATAATGTAATACAAAAGTTATTTTCAATAAACGCTGTTGATCTTTTAATATATCTTTCTTGTAGAAAATACTCCTTCTGAGATGGCGAATGAAAGGACAGTATCGACAAGTATGTACAATGATTGCAACAAAACGATGATACATCCCAAAATTCGGAAAACAGTTTTCACTTGACCATGACCTCATTTTACATGTAAAGTGTTCGTGGTTTAGACAAATATGATACATCTGATCATACCAATAAACGATGAATATTTGATTTGACGCTTACATTAATTATAACAATCATCAGTTTTAGAGCAAGATTATTTTACGCCAAATTAAATAAATGAAAACGTTTACAATTAGTTTTCTATTTTACATGGCAGCACCAATGAATATAAAATCAACACGAGACAATTGATTAACTACGGAGCCCCGCTAGGGACATACAAAGAAAAAAAAAAATATATTGTGCGCACAACTTAAATATATTGTGCGCACAAAATAATATATTGTGCGCACAACTTAAATATATTGTGCGCACAACATAATATAGTGTGCGCACAACTTATATATAATGTGCGCACAACTTAAATATAGTGTGCGCATAACTTAAATATAGTGTGTGCACAACTTAAATTTAGTGTGTGCACAACTTAAATATAGTGTGCGCACAACTTAAACATATTGTGCGCATAACTTAAATATATTGTGCGCACAATATAATATACTGTGCGCACTCAAATAATATGGTGTGCTCCCAAAATTCGGAAAACAGTTTTCACTTGACCATGACCTCATTTTACATGTAAAGTGTTCGTGGTTTAGACAAAATCTCAGATACCAAATTCAATAGTTCTTCTATATTTGGTTGTATTGAACGATTTTAATGGCTAAATGTTCACTTCACAGGTGTCATCTGACTTTGGCATACTCCATTTTTAGGGTTAAGTGGTCCAGCAAAGTGAAATGTTTGTGTTTTGGTGTATTTCTCGGATACTATAAGTATTTAGTTAGATATATATTTGGGGTATAGAATGTTTGTATGGTGAAATTGTCTATCTTGCAATTATATTAATCTGACCTTGATTTTATATTCATGGTTCATTGGTCTATGTTATTTGATTCTTGTTTGGTATTTTTTTCAGATACTATAAAGAATAAATTAACAATATTTTTTTATGGAATGATTTTTATGTATATATATTTGGCTAGTCGGTATCATCTGACCTTGACTTTGTTTTCATGGTTTATTTGTTAATGTTAAATATCCCAGAATTGGTCTGTTTTTCAGATACGATGATAAAGGTATAGTTAAACTTTATTTAATGTACAAAATAATTATAAGGCGCGCAAATCATATAAGTGGTGTTTCTCAGATACATTTGGTTCTTCGATACAGCAAGAAAAAATCCCGCACCCAAATGCGTGCTTCAGCTGGCCTATAAACAAACATATGGACTAGTTCAGTGATAATGGACGTCATACAACTTAACAGTTGTTTCTCGTTTCTCGTTTTTTATATAGATTAGACCGTTGGTTTTCCCGTTTGAAAGGTTTTACACTAGTAATTTTGGAGACCCTTTATAGCTTTCTGTTCGTTGTGAGCCTAAGCTATGTGTTGAAGACCGTACCGTGACCTATAATGTTTTACTTTTATAAATTGTGACTTATAGATGGAGAGTTGTCTCATTTGCACTCATACCACCTCTTCCTTTTTTATCCAAGTATCCTTTTTGTTTAGTATCATACCATCATAAAAATATATGAGAAGAATATTACCCGTATTTGTATGAGCTATGGTGTATATGTATATACTGTAGTTGTCTCTTTCGATCGATCGCGATCAATCGGGCCTAAAGATTTTGAATAAATGATACCCCAAAACGGACCATATTTGGAAAAAATGAATCATAATTGTTTCGATTGTTTTCAAAATATTTCACTGAGGAATTTCTTTGACTATTCCTAAATGGTTTCGTAACATTTCAATTTCATAATGAGTACGAACAACATACCGTAAAATTTTATAATGAAAGCGATCAAAAATAGATACTATAAGTGACCTATTGTCCTCTTCTATTAATCAGAATGAAACTATAACTTGACCTGAAACATTTGTATACAAGGCTTTATTTAATTTAAATCATAATAAGCATACTGTTCTATTTCAGGAGCTTGTTATTTAGTGATTGTCTTTTATTGGTATGGTTCATATCTGTTTATCGTTTTGTTATAGTCATTTTGGGCCGTATAGTTTGCTGTTTGGTGTGAGCCAACGCTCCGTGATAGGGACCGTAATATAACCAATGATTGTTAACTTAAAGTTTTTAATAAATTATGACTTGGGTGGAGAGCTGTCACATTGGCACTCATATTGATTCTTCTGCTTTGTATGTACCCAGTTTTATCTTTATTTGATCACAACTTCATGGTGAATTTTTTAGACTGAACACACCGTCATATTTCAATAACGAACAGTACATCTTTGGTGAGAACCGTACTTAATCATGATCAAACATAGTCACCTTTAATAAAAAAAAACAACCAAAAAACCAACAAAACAACGTGTACGTGTATTCAGTTTTCAGTGGATTTGACTTACTCTACGCTTTTACAATGATACCTTTTAAGAAACCACATACGTCATTGAAGTTGGTGACACTAACTTCATCATAAACTTTAACCAAAACATTTACAATAAACAGAGACGGACGGAAAAAAATAAGAACGCCATGGCTTAAATGAAAAGGACAAACAATAGAACACATGAAACAATATATAACAATAAAGAATAAGCAACACGACCCCCATCGAAAACTAGGGGTGATCTCAAGTGCAACAGATTCTGCTCCTTATGTGGCTCCCTTCGTGTTGCTCATGTTATTACAAATCCGGTAAAAAGTCCAATTGGATAGGTTACATTCATGAAAGGGAAGGGGATTGTAGTGACGACGTAAGGAACATATCCTATATCATTTGCGAAACGGTTATTCCATAAGGGTCAACCAACTCATGATGGCGTCCGTAAAATTTACGAAGGGATGATTTCAACTTCACCATTTGGAACTCTTGGTTTAAAAGCTTCCTTAAGGGCAATATCCCTCTATCCAGAAAATCATGATAGGAAATGCAAGCACGGGAATATCGTATCAATTGGGATATATATACCCCGTATGCAGGTGCTGCTGGAATGTTGCTACTTAGAAATGGATATTTCACAACTGGAAAGCTGAAATCATCTTTTTGTCGTAAAATTTTGTTTTCAACCGACCCTCATTGTCAATTTCTAAATGTAAGTCAAGATATAAGGGCGAAGTAACTGTAATTGTATCTGTTGTATCCTTTATCTTTAGTTCGATGGGATAGATGATTTCAACATAATCCCCAAATTTTGAATTATTAAGTGAAAGTACATCATCTATATAGCGGAAAGTAGAGTTAAAGGATATTGCTAACTTTTATCTTTCTGCGTAAGAGGTTTCTGTATGAGGTCAGACTAATAATGACAAAGAAACAAGTCGGCAAGAAGAGGGGCACAATTGGTTAATATTGGAATGCCGACAGTCTGTTGAAAAACACGTCCACCGACCGTAAAAAATATGTTGTCAATCATGAAATAAAGCATCTTCATAATGTCGATTTCAGAGGTTTTTTTGTTTGAATAAGAGTGATTCTTGTCAAAGTAGGATTCATCCCTACCTAAGACAAGAGACTTGTTTCTACGTTGGTAATTCTATTTTGAAGAAACAAAACAATACCTATTCTGCCAATATGTCTTTTAGTTTGGAATGTTGTGTAAAGGGTTACTCAAACTCATAAATTGAAAATAAACTGACAACGCCATGACTAACAACTTGAAAATTGTCAAACAAATAGGTCAGAGAATTTAAATCTACTAGTATATGAAAGAACGAAAATAATAAAAACAAAAATTAGATTTTTTTAAATTTCAATTTGGAGTCATTATTTAGGACAACAGTGTTTTCTACTATATCAAATACATTGCAATGACCACATTTCCGTCGCAGGTATGTAGACCTGTCTCGTATATCATTGTTAGGAACTAGAAATGTAGTATGTCTCCGTATTTCTCAATAGATATGGAATAAATCGCTACAGTTGCTGAGAGGATATCGAGTAATTTAAAGTAAAAACTTGAGTAAATGAATTCCAGCAAATCTTTTCTCAATTATATGAAGGCAATGCGTTCAATAATATTTTTTTTCATAAACAGAAGTACCCCATAGGGTGCATCACAATTATCAGAAGTGATTTTCATTTTATAAAGGCGGAAAAGTTACCGATTAGCAGGCCACAAATATTGTTAACTTTTAATTGAGCACACTGTTTTTTTTTTAATAAAACAATATTTTTGATATTTACATTTTAGACTTTTTGTCGATAATCGATGAACCTATGAATATACCAGTTGCCGGTAAGTACAAGTGATAAAATCAGGTCATATGTACAATATTTGGCACCACTTCTGCGGATAATAGTGTTATTCACTGTACCTATCGATTTGGACGAAAATAATGCACATTATTAAGTGTGTTATGAGAGATCTATTATGTGAAAAGTTGTATAATTCGGACTATCTAATCAGATCAATTTTTAATATATACTATTAAGATTGTCTTATTTTAAAATGAATAGCGAAATATAAAAAAAAACAGACTTTTCACGTTATTTCTAACTGCAAAGAATATATATAAGAAAGACAAAAGATTAAAAGACTAATTTATCAGTATTGACTCTATTCAAGTCGTTTCTTCTTTCCGCTACTTATAAAATGATGACCTATGTGTGTCATTTGTCATTTTTTCTCTCAGATATTGATGAAAAAATCCAAAGGTTTTTCCTTGAGTTAATTACAACGCCTGGCTTGAAATGGACTACATTTCTTGCTGACCTAGGGTTCAGATCAAAATTGTTGCTTAAATTGCCACAAGAAAAGAAAGATGATCATTTTTGTTATTATTTGGAGTATTGGCTTGGTACCGTAAAATCGTTAGGAAAAAACCCAGTTTCACATTTGTATAGAGCCCTTATAAAGTCTCAAAACAAAGACCTCGTAGATGAACTAAAGTTCAAGTTTCCTAGTGGTGAGAAAAAACTACTTATTTTTCAACATGTCACGACTTAATCAATATTTATAAACAAAACACAATTTATTTTAATATGCAAAAGACAGCAATTCCAAAAATAATACAAACTAAAAACACAAATAAACTATTGACACAGAGATATGTTTCGCATGTCGGAATACATTTAAGAAAGACAATTCGATTGACAGCAACATTGCTGATTAAAATAAAGTCTCTTGACAATAGATACTGAACAACTGAAACAAATTTATAAAACAAATTTAAAGCTAACAAGTTGTTATTGTATTGACATTTGTTTTTTGTAAAGACAAAATTTTAATGGAAATTATTGAAGACTTAATCACTTTAATATGCCGATAGTCTAAATACCTTATGTAAAGACAGTCGGTAAGACAACTTCGTTAAACGGTGTGCTAGTGACCTAATACGGTATATAAGGGGGTCAGTAAAATCCCTAGGTGGATTCCATCTTCGCTCTTACCCCATATGGAATTTACTAAAACCATCTATATACTGTAAACCAACTTATTTTCGCGAGCGATTTATTTTCGCGATTTTCTCGATTATAAAAATAACGCGAATATAAATCGTCGCGAATATGTAAAACTTAGATCTTTCCTTATTAAACTATATCCAGATTTTAGAAAATCGCGAAATTAAATATCCGCGAAATAGACTTGAAAGGGTAAATCGCGGAATAAAGTCTTTGCGAAAATAAGTTGGTTTACAGTATCGTATTCGGTCGTTTACCGCCCATGTAACTAATATTGTATGCATCTCTATTAAATTTTTAACAGACTTCTGTAATCAACATGATATTATTTTAATGGCATAAGTCCATGTTTACGATTGATTGTATATGCATTTTTATATTCTTGTAGGTACTATAGGTTCAATATCTGATCAAGAGTTTGCGGATGTGGAAAGACATCTCTTGCACGTCAACATTTCAAGCAACACTGCAAAGAAAATTAGTTAGTGTAAAAATAATAAATTTTGACAATTTTATAATTTAACACCATAGACACACACATCAGTCGTTTTCATTCATATATAATTACCCCATCTTAATCACATCATATTATAATACCTGCAAACGATTAAATTCTGCCAATATCTTTTGATGAACTGACACTTCATGATCATGATTAAACAATAAGTGGTTTTTTTTCATTCAAATTGAAAAAAATATAAATTGTAAATAGTAAGTATTATAATTTGCATTCGGCACTGTCAGTTAATCAAACATTATTATTTCCTTAAGTGGAGCCGACCGGATTTGACATTCACGAAGAATTAATGCGTGTGGAGAGAGAAATTTGGAGAAATATAACTGATCGTAAGTATTATCTTACAATTATTTTGTAGCTATCGTAAATTATCTCGGGGGAAGGGTGGAGGGGGGGGGGGGGGGGGGGGTGCATTTCCTGTGTCACCTTTTCAAGCTTGAAAATATGTGAATAGGTCTGCAAAACAATCAGAAACATATGATTAGGTCAATAAGTTCTCACAGCTTCTTCATCTGTCATCTTTCTTGGTGTTCCCGACTGTTTTTATCAATCAATTTCTCTTTTTGCACTTTGGTATTTTACTCTCACATTACACATGAAACCAAAACAATATGGGAAAAGGTTACATTTGTTCTTACTAGTGTTGTCAAATCGTACACTTTTGCCTAACCGGTTAATCGGATAATCGTTCGACCGGTTAACCGGTTAACCGGTAGTTTTAGTTGGTGTTTGAAAGCCTTATCAATAGTACCCTACAGATAGATATAAGATGTTGTATGAGTGTCAATTTGACAACCTTTCATCCAATTCATTAATTTACGCTTTTAGAATTTAAGTTTGTCCTTTGGTACTATAAGGCTTGTCTGTGGCGATTCCTGGCGAAGTTTGACTTTTAATAATCAACTACACCGTATCAACTATAGAGTTTGTACCAATTTCAGATTAAACGATAAAAAAAAATTTTTGATCTCGTAAAATTGAATATGTCTGAAACTGATAATTCTTCCCTTTTGAATTGTTGTCTCTGAAAATAGTGTGGAATGTTTCAATTTGAATGATTAATTATAATTAAGAAGATGTGGTATGATTGACAAAGAGACAATTCTTCACAAGAGATCAACATGACACAGAAATTAACATCGATAGGTCACTGTGCAGCCTGTTTCTTTACTTTGTTTGCATGTTACGCGTACTATCACGTATACATTGCTTACATTCAAATTGGTTTGCATTTCACAATTTTTGAATTAGCATTTCGGTGACAAGTAAGACTAAGCCTTGCACGACGGAGGTTGCACATTTCGATGTAGGTTTACATAATATTAGATTAGAAACGAAATAATGAATTAAATCGTAAAATTTAATCGGACTACTGATTTAGAGTTACTGTTAAAAAAACATGTATACTAATGATGTTTCTTTAAGATTCTGCTCCGAGCTGATAGACATGTTCTAATTAGTTATATGTTTATAGGATTAACAATAGCAATCAATATACTGGACAATTGATCTGTCAAATTAATTACCACGACTAAAAATCTTCGACCAAACATAACTTTTAATAATTTTATCTCAAATTTATATGAAATCTATCAAAATTGGAAAAAAGTCCGGTTAACCGGTTAGCGGTTTTGGTATTCGGTATTCGGTCGTTTGACCGGTTAACCGGTTAACCGGTTAATCGTTGACAACACTAGTTCTTACGCAATACATGAAAAGATATATATTTTCAAAATATAAATTAACTGAAAAGAGTAAGGTAACAACACCCTAGCGTCACTCACTATCATTTACGTATTGAAGTAGATCCCCACCCCGAGTAAATAATTATTGTTGTATTTTGTTTTATACTATATGTATACTAGTATATGTATAAATATATTGACATACAATCTTAAGCTATGAACTTTACGTTCTCGCCGCTGACAATAATGTTAGCATTCGTATTTTGACTTTTAAGATTATGATTTTTGTTTTATATATAAACTCATCAAAGATACCATGATTGACATTTCATATAAACGCCAGACGCACGTTTTGTCTTTAAAAGACTCATCAATGACGCTAGAATAAAGAAATGCTGAAAAAGCCAAATGAAGTACGAAGTTGAAGAGCATGGAGGACCAATATTTCACGAGAAGATCATCAAATATACCAGGATTAAAATTTCGTATTTACGCCAGACACACGTTTCCTCTACAAAAGACTCATCAAATGACGCTCGAATAAAAAAATATTAAAAAGGTCAAATGAAGTACAAAGTTGAAGATCATTGAGGACCAATATTTCACGTTCCGATATTGTAGTTTCTCTGATATTTTATTTGTTTGAAAGATTACATATTTACAGATAAAAATTGAATTATGATATTGCTTGTGGACTTCATTAATCTTATTACTAATGTTTGTTTTGAAATGCATTAATATATATTTGTAGAGGAGCTACAGGAAATAAAGGCGTATTTACGTACAAAAAAGCGGGAGAAATTTGGAAAAAAGGTACTTGAAGAGATAAAAACCTGTGTTGACCTTATGCAAAAGCTACATGAGACATGTTTGGTACATGAGAACAATTTCGGATTTCTAAAAGCAATTCTAAAATTTGTGAATCGAGAAGATCTAATAAAAAAGATAACTGCATTGGAAGCGCGAATTAATGGACTACCAAAAGGTACAGTTTCTAAAAATTTGTTATGATAACATTCACTTTTTTAATTAAGTCATTAGGTGTAGACCAAACAAATAACACTATTATACTTTATGCCAAAATACCAAATTTTGATTTGTTAATACGAGGGAAATAATATACTTTATTATACCTCAGTATGTTTTTTCTATCTAAAAAATAATGAAATAGTTGTGCTATTTCATTCCACAGAACCATTTGCCAGTCAATAGTTTCAAAGACTATTGCCCCGGTTAATAGTTTCATAATCATCTTTCCCGTACTTTTTCATGCTTATTTTTCATTGGACCATAATGATGTCATTGACTACTCTGCTTGGTTACGTATGCAAATGGTATGCTTTGCAACGTCAAACTCTAATATTGTAAACGGTGGAATCTGTTCATGTTGATTGTAATTTCACTTACAAGAAGCAATTATAAAAGATAAAGAAAATCTTCATGAGAAATTTTTTAAAGATCTAAAATATAGTACCTTATTCATAATATGGGTTTTCTCTTCATATATTAAAAGTGAATTTGCGTTTGGTGTACTTTAGCTAGAATTTATTTTAAGCACGGAAAGTTTAACCAAGTATTTCTAGGCTTGATTAAAATTAATGAAATATTTATAAATATAAAAAAAATTATAAAAAAACATATAGTTCATATGATATGCATGTAAAGTTATGTGGCATTTTTCTTTTCTTTCAGATGATATATATATATATATATACATTTAGAAAATTAATTATTTTGTATATAAAAACACTTAATGGCTGTGTTGTGCAGTATAATAAAACACCTAATGACTGGTTGTGCGGGAAATAGCAAGTTTGTTGTCCCTTCGCATAGCAACTATTGCTCTCGGCTTTGCCTCGAGCAATAGTTGGTATCTCAGGGACAACAAACTTGCTATTACCCTCACACCAAGTCAATAGGTGTATAATGTTCCATGGCAAATCCCCAATTACTCTTCATGGCGACGATTTATCAAGTGTGCACTTTATTGAATACCGGGATCGTGGTTATGAACAGACCCAATAGTGTATTTCTTCGAATTCGAAGTTTAATTGATAGTTAAACAAACCCTTTAATCTTATAAACCAGATAACACACAGCTGAGAGGATGATAGAGCATATTGTTACCTCTCGATAAAATATTGTCAACCTTGGCTTCGTCTCGCTGGACAAAGTTATCAATCTGCTCTTTCGTCCTCTCAAAATCTGTTGTTTATGTGACGACCTTGTCTTTATAGTCCAGTCAAACTAAGATTTGACCTAGAACATGTAGAACTAATTACAACAGAAAATGTGTTAGTTCTAATCTATAGCAGTATACCCTTAAGATACACAGAAAAGAGTCCCATAAATCTTACTTGAGGAAAACTCAAAATCAGCGTTTTTAATTTCCTATGAAAATTAACATTGGAAGGGGAGATAACTCTGCAAAAATGAGTCTTTTTTTGGTCAATTTTGGGTTGATGTTCTTGAAATTTATGTACAGTATGATACTTTGATGGGTTATAAGTTTGTATTAAACTGAATTGTATTAACTTCTGCTTATGAAATATACAAAACCGGAGTGTTATGGGTAGCTTTATTTTTTTTTGTGCATTTTTCATTAAAGAAATTACAAATTTGAAGCTTTTGAGACCAATTTGAAAAAAAATATGTGAAAATTTGGTATTGTTTATATCTGTAGTATATTATTTGTTTTCAGCATCGTACTTATCTAAAGAAATTTTAAACCACAAAAAGAAGAATACATGCTTAATTATTTTTATTAAATATGAGATTCTTTACCTTGATATTTTGCAAAATTCAATAAATGGTCATCTAGATTATAGTTTGATAAAATATATGAAAACACCTTTAAAAATGTTTGTTATGGTCTAAGGACTGCTAAAAAATCTAGAATCAGTACAGTCTGATGAATAGAAGTGGTAAAGTTATAATTGGGTATCAATTTTTATTGATATTTCTGCCATTTTTGCATGAGTTATCTCCCTTTTCCAATGCAAATCTCCATAGGAATTTAAATGGTGATTTCTTTAAAAGTCTTCTTCAAGGAACATTTTATGGGACTTTTTTCTCTGTATATTTCGGGTATATATGATGCTAGGGATTAAAACTTAAAAATCTTCTGTTGCAATTACTCTTTGGTTAAGGTAAGTTAAATGTTTGGGTCTTTAAAGATTGACAAATCTCGGATATTCATAGACCCATTCAGTTTCTTAATTCTGATTTATATCAACGACATCATAGCCTTCATTCATTCAGAAAGAGTATCTCGTCTGCATTCTCGCATTGTAGCCCTTGTCTGGCATAATATACGAAGATCAGTATTTTGAAGTTGTGTTTCAAATTGATCGATTTAGGGTCGTACTATTTCGGGACTTTGAATAACAAATTTTGCAGAGTAAAAAAGAAATATTTACCGAAAAACTAAGGATTTTCTTATCCCAGGCATAGATTACCTTAGCCGTATTTGGTACAACTTTTTGGACTTTTGGATCCTCAATGCTCTTCAACTTTTTACTTGTTTGGCTTTATAACTATTTTGATATGAGCGTCACTGTTGAGTCTTATGTAGACGAAACGCGCGTCTGGCGTACAAAATTATAATCCTGGTACCTTTGATAACTACTGACCAGGTTCATGTCACCAGTAACAACTTTGTCACCTGGACTTGCACAGGTGCAATCAAGAGGTTTAGATTTGAACTAGTCAATATTGAGATCATGTAACATGTGTTTATAATTTTATTTTGGTAAAGGTATAAGAATTGATAGGTGCAGACTGATTTTTTAAGTATGGAGGTATTTTTGTAACATTTACAGATGTTCTGTCTGGGTACCTGAATATCAATCATAATGATTTCATATTTTATGATACTCTTAATCAAGACATTTACAACATTGTACAACTTGAAGAATAATTTGATACAATGCAACAATCGTAATTGTTTTATTCCATACAATAGGTATACCATAAGTTATCTTTATGTAAGCAAGAGAATACAGAATTTTACTCCTCAGGATGTATGCATTATTATGTTGTCGTATTTATGTTGTATGTAATATTTTATTGTTAATTAAACCTTATGTAAGAATCTTGTGATTTGATTGGTTGATAGGCAGTGTATTTTTCACGAATTTACTGTTATCAAATGAATATCGTTATTTTTTTTAAAACGCCACCAGGGTATTTGCCAAAAAGATATGCCTTTTTTAGACTTTATGTCGTGGTATTTGCAAATAAATACTCTATCCGACGGGACGTTTGTAACGTCATGATCATCAATGCGCTTTTGAACATTAACATTCGGTGTAATTAAACAGATAAAGCATGTTCCTGAGGGGTATTTGCGAAAAATACCAATCTTGAGAATGAATTCCCCTCGCCTTACGTCTCGCAAAATTTAACGTTCTCTCGACTGTTATTTTTCGCAAATACCCCTCCTTAACATGATATATATTTATAATTTCATAGTGCTAGTGTAAAGTTATTTATATTATTATTTTGAAATCAAATAAGTATCAATAATTTTCATATCACTGTTCACAAGAAGGAAATCCTATTAAACATACGGTAATAATTTTTTTAGCAATAGCGGGTTAGTATTTACACATATGTAGTTTACCAATCAGAATGCAGTATTCTTGCTGTATAAGAATAATATATATTACACCGGTGTCAGCATACAAACTGTAGTAGTGCAATACTGTTTATTTGTTTACTATCATAGAAAACTATGAGACCAAACAGTGGACATATTAATGTCACTTATATTGCGGGATTTTAACGCAATATTGCATTACATTTGGCAGTTGCTTGCTGTAGAATTATTTTTATTTGATGATTGGGTTTCGTCACAAAGAAACATGAAATCTGATTTATATTTTAATTTAGAGAATGGATTCATGGAATTATCGGCTACAGGATCGAAATTGAAATTAAAGATGAGAATAAAGCAGAATCTTGTATCCATGTCTTCAAGTTCAACTAGAATTATAAAACAAAAAATTGCTGATAAGACTCTAGATTTACAGAAAATTGACGAAAGAGCAACTGAACTGACAAGCAAGTCTGAATCATGCCGCCAGAAGATGGAAGAATGTGCTAAACAAAAAATGCAAATTGAAATTCAGATTAGAAACTTGCGGTCAGAGGCAGATGTTTTACAATGTTCAGAGAAGACTTTAGGAAGTGAATTTATTTCCATTCAAAAAGACAAAGAAGCCCTAAAATACTTACACAAGAAGCAAGTAAATGAATTAGATATTTTCAGAAACACATTAAAAAGGGAAAACGAATTACTAGTGAAGCACAAAGAAGAATTAGAAGTTATTAAACAGGAATTAGCCATTGTCGGTATGTTTAACATTAGACAACGTTAGAAACCAATTTGATATCAAGATATATGAAGAAGGGAGTGTTTTAATGCCAAAAAATGTGCCTTTAAAAGAGAAAATATAAGCTAGTCGAAATATCCCCTACCTGCGAAATTATTTTTAAAGCATATTTGAAATATGAGTCAAATTATAAATTACTGCTTCTTGTTGGATAGTTTTGAATAGTGAAACCCCGGTAAACCAAAATAAGTTGGATTTTAAGAACTTTGCATTGTTATCATTACAGGAATTTAACATACAATGCAGACATATGTTCCATGTTTCAATAATTTAATTTTGGATGTAACGGGTCTTCTGATTGGGTGACGTTATTTTGTAATCAGCCCATAGACATAATTTAGTCATGTGACCGTGACGTCATCATCGTTTTTTCGTGGTTTTCTACGGTTTAAAATGGAATTAAGAATTAAATTATAAATTAAATTATAAGATATTACTGTAATATAATACTGTATATACGCGCGTTATTCAGTGGGCACCGAATGTTTTATGTTATTTCTCAAGACGGAAAAAATATTACAGTCATTCCTTAAATGGTTATACTGTTATATCTCAAAAAATATCTTTCTGCTCACAGATCAAGTCATATCATTTGTATTTGAATTCACTTTTGAAATGCTAAATGTTTTCTTAAAATAATACGAGTTATATTAAGATCTTAACAAAATACTGTTCATATTATTGTTTAAAGACAATGTTGTCTTTTTTTGAAACATAAGATCGTAGCGGAACCGACAAAGGCATAGTAAATCAAATAATAGAAGCGGTTCAATATGATTATATGGAAAACCACTCTAAAGTACAAAAAAGAAAACAACCCAACTACAAAAAGCTGATAAAAAACACAGATAGGAATAAACAAGGTTGTCAAAAAATAGATTTTAGAATTCATAATGTTATAATATATAGAATTCATTTCAACTTGAAACGGTTTAGGAATGTGGTTTAATTTGCATTCATGTTGTACGTATCATTTAATTGTTTATTTTTAATAGTTACTGATGGTGATAGTCCTGTCAATGAGAAACCAGGTATTGTAAAATAAATGCCAATTATAATCTTGAATTCAAATAGTATCAAGAATCTTAAAAATAATATTCCCCAATATGCATGCAATATCCCTTTTATTGTATAGCAATATAATATTTGAAACTAAAAATTGGTTTAAACTAAGATTTTGTCGTGGATGACGTCATGAATTTTGAAGATTTATTGCACAAGTGCAATATTAGAATTTATTGCACGCTAAGTTTTGTTTACTTTCTGTGGGAAATATTATAGTGCTATGCAATAATACCAGTTATATCAAACTGTTGAAACAATTAATGCTCATGTCACTGTTTAAAGATAATATTATAAGATCAAACACATTGGTGTCTAAACTTGACAAACTCATTCACAAACACATGACAGTCCGTAGATTTTTATGTAATGTGTGGGAGACCTAGTTCAATATACACAGCTACTTTTGCATAGGTACTATTTCTGTACCAAAAAAACTGTAGTACTGGAAATCTACTTTTGATATTCAGTACTATCTTATTACTTCAAAATTATTGTAACATTTAGGTACATGTATCTTACAGTATTTGATTTGTACTTGAAATTTAAGTACTACATATTTTTGGTTGTACAGTTACATTTTCAGCATTTTGAAAGTTTGTCTATTTCAAATCTCTTTAGTTATCATGTTCCACCATGCAATACTGGGATCAATTTTGGTATCATTTTTTTATCAATATTTTAAGTACAAGTTAAGTACTGGGAAATACAAGTACCAGCATTTTACAATAATTCTATAGTAAAGAAATAGTACTTGATATTAAAAGTAAATTTCTAGTACTATATATATTCAGTACAGAAAAAAGTACCCATGCAAAAGTAGCTCTGTATAGACCTATTAATTGATTTAGATTGGATTTGCCTGGTGTATCAATAAAATAAAAAATAAAAAATGGTAACATTGTTTATCAATTGCATAGCATGTCGTAAGCGGTTTGATATTAATATATATGGAAAACCACTCCACTTTACAAATTCGAGACGAGCAAAGATCTAACAAAATATATCACTAATGAAAAAACACAGATAGAACTCTAATAAGATCTGCGGAAGATCGGATATTTATATTAAAAGATAGTTTTAACTTGAAGTGTGTAAAGTGAAACAATTGTATATAGTTGTATTGTGTATTAATGCTGTACATGATGTAAGTAACATATTTTTATAGTTAATTCCATATTGCCTGATGAAGATGCAATTAAGAAACCAATTTGTATTATAAGTAAGGACGATTATAATTCAAACAAGTGTCTATTATTGTCATATTAACTGTTATTTCATTCAAAAAAGAAGAAAAAAATATTTAACATAACTATGCAGATTGAATTTATTATTTTTTTTGTGTTTTGTGTAAATAATAGGAACCTCACTAAGCTTTACATTCTGATTGTTGCAAACACTTCGACTGCGTGTCGTAACTTACAATGACAGTAGTTGCATTTGAACAGGTCTATTTCCAGAAGACAAAATCAAATACTACGCTGATGTCTTTGTTTTGTATACATTGTTCCGTTTATTAAGTTTAAACATTGATTTTTTCACACACAGCAATTGAATTTCTATGACACAAACTATAACAAAGATATGGTTGCAATTATTATTGCGATTGTTAAGCAAAGAACCAAAATTGCAAGATGTAAGATTTAGGACATGCTTTATATAAAAGCTATTACAATTTGGAATGCTTAATTTTATTTAAGCTAATTTCAAATGAATGTTTTAATTTTAGTGAAAACTATCCCGTCACAATTCTTCCATTTATAAAAACATTACAAAACTTTCTGAATTACAGTATATTGAGATATTTTAGAAAAAGAAGGTACTAGTTATATAAAACTCTATTCCCAAGACAAACATTTCTTCAATAACTTGATCATGACAAAAGACTTTGTAAAAAGCAAAATCTACTGAAAAAAACATCAAACCACGTTTAAGATTTAATTCTCTTTCCGTTCATTCGCAATAAGGTAATATAAGCTACAGTCCGTTAGATTAAAAGTCAAAGCATGTGGTTTGATTAACAAATATGGAATGCCAGTATGAAATACAAAAAAGAGACCAATAAAAAGCATCGGACTAAACGAACTCCTACTGTTTAGCCATATACCGGATTTATGTCAAAGCAATTGATTATAATTTTTAATATGTATATAGTGTATTTATTATAATATTTAATATATAAATATATCATCTGTTATATTTCATTATTAATTTTATAGAGAATGTTGATCCCAAACCTGTGAATGAGAAACCAGGTTAGTGTTACAGTTATATCTTAAATAGTTTTGAATTAAAATAGTTTGCCTAAATAGCGTATCAAAAATTGCAGTTTCACTGTTACATCATAAAGAAAATCATATAACGTGTCCAAATTGTAATTTTTCTTTTTTTTTTAATAATGGGAACTTCAGTACTAGACTTGACATTCTTATTGTTGCAAAAGAGGGACGAAATATACCAAAGGGACAGTCAAACTCATAAATCTAAAACAAACTGACAACGCCATGGCTTAAAATGAAAAAGACAAATAGACAAACAATAGTATACCTGGCACAACATAGAAAACTAAAGAATAAACAACATGAATCCCACCAAATACTCGGGGGGATCTCGGGTGCTCCGAAAAGGTAAGCAGATCCTGCTACACATGTGACACCCGTCGTGTTGCTTATGTGATAACAAATCCGGTAAATAGTTGCAAATGCTGCAACTGGGCTTCGTTACTGTGATGATTTTTGAATCGGTCCATTGCCAGAAGAAGAAATCAAACATATGTCTCTTTGATTTATATATCTTTTTTTCAGATTATCATTTTTTCACAACGTGATCCTTACAAAAATGCGACAAGAGATATCCAACTGAAAGAGTTAATTCGATAATAAAATGACAATGCATGCACAATGACCAAAAACAAAACCGGAAAAAAAACACCATTAACAATTGGTATACAAAACACAACATAAAAACATAGAACTAAGCAGCATGAAAACCCGGGGTTATCCCAGGTGTTGCTCATAAAATTGATAGATGCAGAATGACTTTGAATGTGACATCAACCCTTATTTTGAAATAACGGTGATGTAAGCAATAGCAAGACTTTATTATTTTATTTAGTTTACATATTAATATTTCTAGAAAAACATAATAAATTTGTTTTGAAAATGTTAAAAATATCTATTGTTGCATTTTATTGCAATTGTTGAAGAAACCAATATGTGCACAATTTCACATTTAGGAAATGCTGCATGAAAATATTTTTAAATTGCAAATGCGAGTTTTGATTTAGGAGAAACCTTTCAATAAAACGATCTCCGTATTTCTATTTAAGCCTTTTTCAACTGATGTTTATAGTTCGTTCTTATGTTTTACTGTTACACCACTGTGCCAGGTTAGGGGAGGGTTGGGATTCCGCTAACATGTTTAACCCCGCCTCATTATGTATGTATGTGCCTGTCCCAAGTCAGGAGCCTGTAATTAAGTGTTTGTCGTTTGTTGATGTGTTACATATTCGTTTTTCGTTTATTTTTTTAACATAAATTAGGCCGTTAGTTTTCTCGTTTGAATTGTTTTATATTTGTCATTTCGGGATTTTTTATAGCCGACTATGTGCTTTGGTCTTTCCTCATTGTTTAAGCAGTACGTTGACCAATGGTTGTAAATATCTGTGTCATTTGGTCTCTTGTTAATGGTTGTCTAATTGGCAATCAGCTTTATCATATTTATACAAAATTATCTATAATTTTTTTCAGCGGTACTAGTGATGGCAGCCGTAGAGAATACAAAAGATTTAGAATCATTTAAGTGTGACGTTGAAAAAGCAGTGTCGAAAAATAAAATACTTGATGTAGTAATTGAAAACAACACCACTGAGGAATTTCTAGGCAAAACTGAAAAACAAATACAGACAGCAAAACTAATATTCATTCTGGTATCCGATGTGTTTGTGAAACGTTGCTGGCCTGATGTCTCCAAGTTGAAAAATCTGACTTCCGCATTAGTTGATAAAAATCCATTGGTAGTTCCTGTGAAAATTGTAGGTAATGTCAGATTTCCTATGGGATTAAAATCAGCCCATTGTCTTGCTTTTCACAGACGTGACGGCTATTACAAGGAAGCACTAGGAAAGGTTTTGAAAGAGATCATGGAATAGCTAATATTACTTTCTGTATTTGCAAATTTTGTATTCTGATTGATTGCATGTAGTGCATGTATGCGTCAATACTGTCTGTTTTTAATCATTTTATATTCTGATTGATTGCGTGACGTGTTCATCTATTTCTTCTGTATTTGTAAATTGTGTATTATGAATAATTGCCTGACGTGTGCGTCAATACCTTCTGTATTTGTGATTATATATTCTGATTATTTGCATGAAGTTGATTGATGCGTCAATATTGGCTTTATTTGTAAATGTTGTTCACTGATGGATTGTATAAAGTATGCGTCAATACCGCCTGCATTTGTAAATTGTGTATTCTGATTGATTGACTTTGTTACATGTATGTGTCAATACCTTCTATTTTTTGTAAATTGTGTTTTCTAAATGATTGCCTGACGTATACGTCAATACCTTCTGTATTTGTAAATTGTGTTTTCTGATTGATTGACTGGAACATGTATGTGTCATTACCTTCTGTATTTGTAAATTGTGTATTCTGATTGATTCACTGTGGAACATGTATGCGTCAATACCTTCTGTATTTGTAAATTATGTATGCTGATTGATTGATTGATTGTGGAACATGTATGCGTCAATACCTTCTGTATTTGTAAATTGTGTATTCTTATTGGTTGACTGTGGTACATGTATGCGTCAATACCTTCTGTAATTGTAATTTGCGTATTCTGATTAATTGACTGTAGTATGCCTTAGTTCTTGTATTTTAATTGATGTCTCTATAGGGTGAATTTGTAGAAGTTTCTTTTACTTTAACTCAATTGTATTTTCCCACTAAAAATATTATTTCAATGCACAATGGCAACTGATGAGTGTTTATGAAATCATTATTAAGGGAAGAAAGCTATTCCTTACTTTCAAGTGTTTGGTACGCAGTATTTCTTTCAGTGAACAAAAACAACTTTAAATTATTTGAATGACAATCATTTTTTCAACCGATGTAAATCTGTAGTTAGAATTCATTTAAACATATTAACTGGCATTAACTATTATAATGAGAAAGAGCTAATTTCCTCAAGAACTCTTTGATGCCCGTTTTAGAAAGGTCCTTCTTGGTAAATTGTATTAATTCAAAATCTGAATGGAAAAGACGTTTTTAACCAATAATCTATTGAAAAAAATGTATCTTGTCTTTCAGAAATCGTCTTAAAAACCAGTTCAATTAAACTGCACGTGCATGGTATCATTCAATGTGTTTTAAATTACAAACATTTTGTGAAAAAAATATCGTTATCTTCAATGTGAATATATGGGAATAAATATGTTAAACGTCTAAAAAAATGAATAGTATCCACTATCCCTGTTCCAGAAGGTATCAACAAACTGCATATATATGTTGCCCATGTGAAAAAGCACAATACATAGGGAATATAGCAAAACTTTTTGTGTGAAAATGTCTCGGTTAAATTTGTGAATTAATCCTGAGGTTTTGCAAAGGGTCTCACACATGTACCATGTAGAACACATAGTTACTGCGAATTGAAAATGGGAGACGGCATACCATTGACAGAAGGGAAAACATGTTTAATACATGTACGAATAAAGATATCGGGGACGAATATCATTATATTTTTGTTTGCCCAGCATTACATGATGAAAGAAGAAGATATATTCACAATGAACTACGGTGACCTATAGGTGTTAATGTCTGTGTCATTTTGGTCTTTTGTGAATAGTTGTCTCATTGGCAATCATACCACATCTTCTTTTTTTTATAATACCGAGACATAACATTATCAAATTTAACACAAATGTTTAAATCAATAATAACAAAGACACTCAGAAACCTCTGCAATTGTATACGATGTATTAATAATAAACTCACTCCTTCTATACAACCATTATTTATCATATTTATACACAAAAGATATTTCTTTTTACAGTTTCAACGTTTCCATTTGACTGTTAGTGTATTCTTTTATATGTTATTTCATCCGATTTTTTTTATGTATATTATTGTCCAACTTCTCTGTACCCTTTGTACTTGCATGGTTTTATGAGAATAAACTATCTAGTTCAGTAGTTGTCGTTTGTTTATGTGTTACATATTTGTTTCTCGTTCATTTTATTTTTACATAAATAAGGCCGTTTGTTTTCTCGTTTGAATAGTTTTACTTTGTCATTTCGGGGCCTTTTGTAGCTGACTATGCGGTATGGGCTTTGCTCATTGTTGAACGCCGTACGGTGACCTATAGTTGTTAATATCTGTGTCATGTTAGTCTCTTGTGGAGAATTGTCTCATTGGCAATCGTACACATCTTCTTTTTTTTCATATATCAAACATCTAACTAGAAAGAGGAATTACTGGAAATAACAAGCACATTAATTTAGAAAATATAATAACATGGCACTGCATTGTTTTTATGATACATCGTTAGAAAGGTGGTTTTGTTTTATTATAAAAAATATTTATCAACTTGTAGGAAGTTCATTTCTTTTGTTTGTATAATTTTTATCAGGTATCACGTATCAGGTATCATGTGACATTAATCCGTTGAAGCAAATTAGCTTAGTTCATTTTCTACTATTTTTTTCAAAAGTGCTTGCATGTGAGCATACACTTGAAGTCCTCGAAGCTTAAACATGCAAGTAAGTGTGTGTATCTGTATTAATTGCGCCCTAATGTCCAATTAGCCCCGCTAGGCGTCAAACATTATCGGACTACAGTGGCGGATCAAGTCATTTCAAAAAGAGGGGGGTCCCAACCCAGAGTAAAAAGGGGGGTTCCAACAATATGCTCCCATTCAAATGCACTGATCGTCCCAAGAAAGGGGGATTCCAACCTCCGGCCCCCCCCCCTTTGGATCCGGCACTGGACTACACATGTAATAAGGATGAATAGGACCAAACACAGTAAAATCTAAAAAGACGTCAAAAATCAAGAAAATGAACAAATAACCATCGTTTTCAAGTTCTGTTGTAAACCCGACAGATTATCATCTGATAAGAACCTTAGGGTACAGGGACATGTGCTGATGTTTATAAAAGTTGCAACATTAGAGTTTATATTGCTTTGTATTCTCAATCTGCAGCTATTGCAATTGGTATTGTAAAAATAAGTAGATAAAATGGAAATGGGGAATGTGTCAAGGAGACAACAACCCGACTAAAGAGCGGACAACAGCCAAAGGCCACCAATGGGTCTTCCATGTAGCGAGAAACTCCCGCACCCGTAGTCGTGCTCTAGTTGGTTCCTTAACAAAAGGGTATACTAGTTCAGTGATAATGGACGTCACACTCAACTCCGAAATATACACAAGATGTATGATTGACAATGAGAAAACTCGTCATGAGAGACCAAATGACGTTGGCCTTCAACAATGAGCAAAACCCATTCCTCTTAATAACCCACAAAAATGCCCACAAACATAAAACAATACAAACGAGCAAACTAATTAAAGTAGCATACGTTTATTTCATTCATTGGTCAGACCTACATTACTTCTCTGAAATTGTTGCTCGAAATACTGACTTTTGAATTCCACTTGAAAAACAAAACTACCAACTATTTGGAAAATTGAACCCAACAAGTTTAAACTTGTACGAAGCCTAAGTTCCTTTTTAACTGTCATAGGAATCGAGTAAAAATAGACTATTGCTTTACTGACTTTTTTGTTGTATATATGATTTATATAATTTGTATGTTTTTGTTACAAGCTAATTAGCTGTATTATATTTACTTTGAGACAGTAAAGATTAGTATTAAATCGCGATGCTCATTCAGTAAACACGTTTATTAAAACTATTATATAAATACGATCAGATTTCACCAACTTTCTTTGCAAACAGCATGTTTTCTCAAGATAGAAATTCTAAGATATGAAGGATATAATATTTATTTCAGTAGCAATTTACAACAAATTTAAAATACCCATGAATTCTAGGTGGAGAGAAGTTTTGGTTTTAATTTTATATCTTTAGTTAGTCATTATTACGGATGTTATTTAACACTATTGCTAGACTGCCTTTCCTTGTGACTTCAACAGGTTTTTGAAACTCATCATCGTCAGATGTTAAGGTTGTCTCGTTTTTCGGGTCTGGTTTATGATAAATTCCATCCGTATCAGTCCATTTCTTTCTATTCTTTACATTTTGCACATGGCAGGATTTATCAATTATTAATCCACGTTTCACTTGTAGCGGATGCTGTTTGCAAATGGTCTTTTGGTCATCTAGTCCGAATTTTATAGTCACATAGCAGACGCCTGTTGATGAATCAGGGAAAAATTCCATAGAAGTATATCTATTCACTAGTGTGTATCCATATTTATCAGGTGAACTCCATTGAGTCTCTTTATTAACATGCACTCCAAGTCCACCAAAAGCGTCGAATTTTCTGTTTGCACCTTTCTGATATTCGATGTCACAACCAACTTTCACGTACAAGTTGTGAGAACTGGCATTAGATATGAAAACAGAATTCCCCATTATGTTCTGCAAAAAAAAATGATAGTTATTTTCTGTATGTTACAAAAATTACAAATATGTAAAAAAAATAAAGTTGTATTTTTAAAACAGCTTTTTACATAAATAAGCCGTTAGTTTTCTCGTTTGAATTGTTTAACATTGTCATATCGGGGACTTTTATAGCTGACTATGCGGTATGGGCTTTGCTCATTGTTGAAAGCCGTACGGTGAACTATAGTTGTTAATTTTTGTGTCTTTTGGTCTTTTGTGAAGATTTGTCCGATTGGCAATCATACCATATCGTCTTTTTTATATGTCTTTTCTATCGAACAATCGAGATGTCTGTAGTTCACAAATTGAAAGGCAAATTCTCCTTATTGAAGTACTCTAATAACTATTAATAATTTACCATATATATATGTATTCTTTAAATACTGGATATTGTTCAGATAGCAGGCCAAGACATGAATGCACCGTCTCCGTATCAAGGTTACAAACAGCAAGAAATTATATATAGTAAAAAGTAATACATGCGTGGGTAAACAGACAATATAAAATAATTAAACGTTTCGGAAAACAACTCAAAATAAGATGCAATTTTTGAAACACAGACAAAAAGAAAAGTTGGACTTATTTGGATGTGTTTTGATTACTAGAAATTCTGAAAGTATTGCGATGTTTTTATTATTGCGTAAAATGGACAAGATTACAGTCGTAATAATTTAAACTCGCATTTTGATTAAAAAAAAATACGAATTAAACAGGATTTTCCCAATATCGCAAAACTCACAATCGCATTTAAGGCTAAAATGACAAAATCGCAATAATTTCTAAATTTACAATAATCAATGCTGTTCAATTGAAAGTATGACGATGGTGGATCGTTTGTATGCGTCCAGTGACAACAACTACACTCAGATCCTGACAAGATAATATAATATGAATATTTTCTTTTTACTAAACTGACATTTAAAGCCATACTTTTAAGGTTTTAGTTAACAAGCGACGATAACTTTCAGCACGGGAAGATATGCCACCATATCTCATCACAGTTCTTGTATTTTGTGAAAAATGAGTTGACCAGTCTTAGTTTGCTCCTAAATTTACAGCAGATTTCATTGACTTTGTAGCTCAAAGTAATATCTTTGGTTAGCTTGCTTGCTAACTGAACCGTGAAGTTATTCAGTATAATGTAAGGTATACTCTCCTCCTTTCAAAATAGCCTAATCCTGCGGACAGATAGATTGGTTATCTGTCGGACTAGCAAGCAAGCTAACCAAAAATATTACCTTGAACTACCGTGACACTCGATGCAATCGGCTGTAATGGCGCATACTTACTGGACTAGTGTCAATAAAGGAGCAAATGTCAATTGGCAAGTCTTCAAATGGTTTTATCCGACCTGGGATTATCCGCGACATCACATGCTCAAAATTAAAAATAATAAAATGGGTGACAAGACCATTAAATACCCTTTAATAAGTTTAGTGAAAATCGTTGGTTGTGATACTCGTTATTCTTCAATAAATAATTTCGATATGTTATAACTAATTTTCTACCATTGATCAGCCATTCTGAAGTAATTATTCAAACATTTATAACTCTTCAAATGGTTGGTTTGTGAACATAAGATTTCGCAATTCAATTCAAATTCGTTACTTCACCTTTTTTTAAACATTATTTACAGTGTTTATAAACTATTTATAGCAATAAATATTACATAATTGTTACCCATAATCGTATTAAGGAGATCGTATCCTTCCTATTACACTAATAAAGATTTGTTCAAATATTGCGCAATATAGAATAATATGATAGATGGCAAAACATTTTAAATTAAAATTAAAGACCAAGTGTTAACGGTTGTAAGCTACTCTTAACAATCTTTTCTGAAGTAATAACTGTTTTTAATCCAAATTTTGTGTTTAAGTTTATAGTACATAGTACATGTATGCCTGAGATATCACAAGTCTTTAGTCCTTAATAGCTGTGACAACGAGCATCGGACTACCAACACAAAGGTTCCTGGTTCGAATCCCGTTTGGGATGAAAACTTCAGGAACTCAATTTTCGGCTCTCCCTTGACACCATTTGCGAGTATGGTCTTGAGGAAACGATATAGTCCGTCGGACGGGGACGATAAATGGCTGACCCGTGTTAAGAGAGAGCCATATCTCTCGCACGTTAAAGACACCCTTGTAGATTTCGAAAAAGAGTAGGCTAATGCCGCTACAAGGCAGCACTCACACCCGCAAAGTGGAAAGGGATTAATATAAGTTGTAAAAACTTGTTTCCCAATCCACTATAAATAAATATGTTTAAACTAACGAGCATTGTCCATGTGACTTTAGAAACTGAATCGTTTTGATCTTATACATATCAAACTCCCTATATAATAATAATACAATTCGTGAAGCACACATTTAACAATAATTGTTTGAATCTATAAAAATGAGTGAATTCAGAAACTAAAATGCAGAAAAAAAATCACATTATACATACTGTACGTAACTTAATTTTCGCGACTTTCAAATATTATACTTAAAAAAAATAACGAGAATTCAAATCATCGTGAAAGAATGCGAAACTTGGATTTTCCCTTGTATAAAAAATACCATTAAAATAGAGACCGCCAAAAAAATAATTCGCCGTTAAGTTGGATATAGCAAATTAAAGTATCATGCACATCAAATTACGATGGTTTACAGACAGTTTACTATCGAAATCCAAGAACCCATTACCGACAGACACATTTAATCATTTCATTGGATAATTATTGTCAATTTTTGTGACTTACCTTGTTATATATCCTACTCTTTTTTGATTTCAATTTCTAAAAACATTTCAAACGGGATTTTTGGTCAAACAGCTTATATGATTATCCGATACATTTCAATTAAATGAAAGGTGTCATAGCGTGACCGGACATGACAAATTATTATATGTGTTTCTAATGGAGATAAACAAGCCATCACTGATCCTGAAAAAATGTTAAACAATTCAAATTCGTTACCCACATACTTATATATTTCTTTGACTGCACACATAATTTTAATAACTGTCTGAAATGCCTAGTTTAATACACATTTTCTGTATTAGATGTTTAGTTTGCTGTAAACTGTATGAAGCTGTATCTATAGGTGAAAATGTCAAAACAAGACATTAAAAAGATAAAATATAAGACAATGCTTAATCTATTTTGAGACACTAATTGAAAAAAATAAATTTAATAGAAACAAATTGGTATGATAAAAAAGTAATAAAAATGTGTAATTCAAGTTTAATAATGAACCGACTTACATGTTCTTAATTACCAGTCCAAAAGGCGTAATGAAACGAATAACATTTGATTAAATTCAATTCAATCAAAATTATTGCAATTCAATAAGATTCGATTTAATTTAATTTCTATTCATACCTTCTTTATACTACTGTCGTAAACATGTTATTATTGTAAAATTCGATTCCGCATAATAAAAATAAAATCGTTTTAGACATTGACACTCCAAAGTTTATAACGAAAGAAGTATTATGATTTGTCAATAAAATACTTTCATTGCTGAACCCGCAACCCCTTGTACTAGAGTCACACACACATTACTATAAGATAACCATGTACTACATGTATATATAAAAGTTTGAAAAGGTATTGTGTTCCCTATGTTACTGCATTACAATAAATTAACAACTTGCACACGCCCATGTTGATAGTATTAAAATTCTCAGAGATAAAAGACTATTGTTCCAATTGAGATGTTTAAGAGGACGAATTTCATTTGTTTTATTAATGTAAAATTAATACACAGTAAAGAAAAGAACTTTGTATTGAAAATAAATCTAACAAGTTATATACCCTATAGATAAATTAGAGAACAATAGCAGGATACCAACAAATTAGTCCCTCTCTCTCTCTACAATATTTACTCTATTTTTACATAGATCAAAGAGTAAAAAGTAAAAAGAATACGTTTTTTTTTAATATGGGACAATTTCCATAATTATGTTTAAAACTTTTTTTTCAATTGTGAGATAAATACCAAACGTGATTTATAAATAACTTACACAACTGTTTCAAAAAGGAAGTTAATAAGGACATACGGTCAAATGATCACTTTCAATTTATCGTTTTTAATCTCCGTTTTATTTACTCTATTTTTACATAGACCAAAGAGTAAAAAGTAAAAAGAATACGTTTTTTTTTAATATGGGACAATTTACATAATTATGTTTTAAACTTTTTTTTCAATTGTGAGATAAATATCAAACGTGATTTACAAGACAACTCACACCCCTTTCTTATCAAAAACCAAAAAAAAAAAAAAAGATCTAGATGAAAGAAGGAAAAAAAACTTTTTTAACATGTTTAATACACAGAAGCAAGGTTCTGTCTGATTTCGTATGTGATTTATTTGTATGTACATGTATTACTAAACAACTTTTTAATTTCAGTTTGTTATTTTAAATGCATATAGTAAAATCTTGAAATATAATCTTTATCAAAAATTCTCGCGCTGTTTCAAAAAGGAAGTTAATAAGGACATACGGTCAAATTATCACTTTCAATTAATCGTTTTTAATCTCAGTTTTATTGACATAAAAGTAACCAATACTTTATTTAATACTCAAAGGCCTTATAGATACGACTTATTTAATAATAAATAAAATATGATTATATTTTTGGTTCAATCATTACATGCATTAATGGAAGTGAAATTGTGAAATGATAATTCAGTTTTAGCAGCCAGTTTGGTTTAATATTTTCAAGTCGTCAAAATAAGAGGGGTGGGGGTTGGGGTGGTTGGACCGGTACCTTAATCGGGACTCCGGGATCGGGTGTTTTTAAGCTCTGGATTTCGGGATTGACCCTTTCGGGATCAGGATAATCTTTTTTTTTTGGATTTCGGGACGTCGGGATTTCGAGTTTTTAAGCCCGGGATCTCGGGATCAGGACCCCTCCTATCCCTCCTCAAATAAGCTAAAAAACTTTCGTGATTAATTTTAAATAATTCGATCTCATTATTAAATCCGTTTTCATGTGACACAGGAATTTAAATTATCTCAGAATTTTTTTTTTACCATATACCTTAATATAAGGGTACAATAGATTTTTTCTGAGAACCGTGCCTGTGTCATGTGACCTTCAATTTAACCCCTAAGCATGAGATGGACGCATGTATTCAAAAGAATGTCAAAATTGAAAGTCAAACAAGGATGAACCATCTGATTGACTGATTCAGATCAGAAAATACAATGAAATACATTTTATTCCGTTAAAGCGATTATTTTAACATAGGATATGAAATCTAGGCTGTGGTTGGATGAACTCCTATATAACTAAGGCAGCCTATGTATGATTATCAAGACTCGGGTACATATGGGTAAAAATAGGCCGCCACAGACTTTTATCCGAACCCAGTAAAAAAAAAAGACTATCAGATAATTAAGAAAATCCCCCCCCCTTGCCTAGTGTCCCATAACAAATGGTCGTCCTAGAGCTATGCGTCAAATAAACTCACCAAACATACGTAATACCAGGATTATAATTGGTACGCTGCGCCAGACGCGAGTATCGTCTACTAAGGATTGATATAATAAGTGACATCGAAGCATCAAGCATTTGCCTTTCTTTCATATCTCAAATTAATCATTATTTTTGCGTAAAACAATGGACAATTTTCAATAATATTTCGAACAAAAAATTTGGAATGTTCCAAAAAAAAAAAATACAATCACTATCATATTCTGGATCATATGAGTTCACGAGGTGTATTAAATTTCAAAACATGCGTAATATAATACCCATTGTACTTTGAAAGGCAAATAAAATACAAATACTGGTGGGCACATGAAGGTATTTCCCATGAAATAATAATTTCACGTGTTAAATGTCCTTAAATTATCAATCAACATTGAAAATAAATTTTTTTGCTCAGTTTTATTTTTTATTTTTTTCTCATAAAACGTAAGAGTACCACACCATATCAACCTTTTAATGAATATTTCAATTCAATAGCTATAAATGATCATAAATAATCGTGTTATTGAAAATTTAAATATATTATACGTTCATGTATTATTTTATTTTTAGATGTCACGGGAAGTCCCAATTTACTTCCTGTTTCATTTATAACAATTTAAACAATGGATAAATTTAAGGGGAATGTGGTATGTATTTTTAGAGCTATTTCAAGTTTTAATGTCATATGGTCAATAGTTTTATTTTACATTCATCATATGAAGGATGAGGATTTTGTAAAATAGGTGAGGCATATTCAATTTGTTGATTGGATTTAGCTACTGAATGAGTATTGTGGTGGCGGTAGGAGAACATATTCGTGGATTCGTGGAACAGACTTCCACAATATTTTGTTAGTTTGTGATGGATAATTTACGATCAGATCTATGTCCTATTTAGTGAGAAATCGATTCCAAGTAGACTGAATATTATTTGTTTCAAAGTGTTCCCGACATAACTATAGACGGAAGAACATAAAATGTGTGTGTTTTTAAGGACTAACACAAGGATGTCGTGAAATGATACCCTGTATTTATCATGCTTTCCAATTACATATGCTAAAATCGATAAAAGGAACTCCCTCCTAAGATATTGAAAACTATCAATCTAAATATTGACAATAACATCTTTAAAAGTGGTGTAGAATAGAAACAACCATTCGGGCTATAACGCCCTCCACTAGGGAGCAACAAGAGAACCCAGAACTTTTTATACCCCACCCCTGTTTGAAGTTAAACGATCGCAATAGTCAGATCCAGAAGGGCTGTCGGCCCGGCCCCCTTTATGTTAGTAAGTGCATGTGTACATACTACCGTTACGATCTAAAGCTTTAAATTTGGTATACATACTTGTTTACTCTTAAAAATTGATGTTTTTTTTTTAGTTTGGCTTATGAAGTTGGATTATTTGATCTAAAACAAATTATGATCTCCTTTAGTTGATATAAATAAGTTTTTAATATAGACTTACATTTTTTTGAGTTTGTTTACACATTAACCTTAACCCCATATTTTCATTCATTTGTGTCTTTCTAATACTAGACACAATACAGGACGACAGTTTTTTATGCCCCAACTACGATATTAGAGGAGCATTTTGTTTTCTGGTCTGTGCGTCCGTTTGTTCGTCCATCCGTCCGTTCGTCATACTGTTCCGCTTCAGGTTAAAGTTTTTGATCAAGGTAGTTTTTGATGAATTTGAAGTCCAATCAAATTGAAACTTTGTACACATGTTCCGTATGATATGATCTTTCTAATTTTAATTCCAGATTAGATTTTTGACCCCGGGTCCACTGAACACAGAAAATGATATATTGAGTTTCAGGTTATAGGTTTTGGTCAAGGTAGTTTTTGGTGAAGTTGAAGTCCATTCATTTTGAAACTTAATACACATGTTCCTTATGATACGATCTTTCTAATTGTATTGCCACATTATATTTTTACCCCAATTTTACGGTCCATTGAACATGGAAAATGATAGTGCGAGTAGGGCACCCGTGTACTTTGCGGGACACATTCTTGTTTACAATTCTTTCCAAATGGTAAGTATAAGTATCATTATTGATTGAAGTGCCATAGACGGAAAAAAATTGGCTGATTATATAGGGAATTCACTGAAGCATGACTAGATCGTCCCCTTTTTATGTCACTCAATTGGCCCCTTTATTAAAAGTCCTGGACCTCCACCGAGAGCTCCTAGCAAACTGTCAAGACACACGAATATAAACACTTTTAATAGCGCGAAACTCAAAGATTCTTAAGATTGTTAACTTTTACTTTTTCGGGAAATCATGATAAGAATGATAAGTTTCGATATATAAATGTATTTCTAAAGTGTTTTGCGGAAACCACTTAGTATTTATAAAATGTTGTATGCCACGCTGATTAAGTTTTTTATGTTATAAATACATGTCTCGGTATTGTTGTTAGAGAGTTATCATTGTGGTGTAAAATAAGTTACATGTATAACATATAAGCAGAATTAGATGCAACATTCGTGCTGGTTGATTTGACTTGAACTCTCAGATTTAGGTTTTTAGACAATTTCCGTGTATTTTCCTCTAAAATTCAGGCTTTTGTTGTTCCCTACCGTACATTAATGTAAGTCAAAATTTAAATCTCTAATGCTCATTTAATTCGATTTAAATGTATGGTTGTGAATGCGATTAGCGAGTTCGATTCGCATTCGATTCGAACTGAATACGAATTAAATGAACGTGTGAACGATCGAGGCATTACATGAGATGGATGTTTCTTAGAATACGCACGTTTCGTTGCGGCTAACATTGGTAACGAGTTATTCCAGAATTTTATAATATTTCTGTATAAAATGCTACATGATCGCACGTGCTTCAATGGCAACGATCCTGGTTGCGGGGAAAGGGAGGGGTTGTAGGATAAAACCCCTTTTGTACGCTGATCAATGCAATTGAATATGGACATATTGTTTGGAACCCCCTTTTTAAAATGTCTGGATTCGCCCGTGCAACGTCACAACAATGCGTAAAATATACACATAAAACTTGATATAACTTTTCATTTTGTGGTTGTAGGATATGAATGTAATTATAAGAAAAATCTTTTTTTGTGATTTTATAGGTTAGCATCTAGAGCTTCCGTATCGCACGGGTCAACGCTTTTAAACCCAAATAAAATATCCAAATATTTTTTTTGATAAACACAAATAAAAGTAAGTATAGCCATTAAAGACCTTTTGATGTTGATTTTTCGTGTCGACTCGACAAAATCGAGAAAAAGAACATGACTGCTTTTTCTTCTTTAAGTTTTCAAGTTTTCCATCTGAATAAAGATGATTTATATAGCTGGAGCGTTAGTGGCTTATTCATTCAAAGAAAGTTGATATAAAGTTATATATAAAAAAAAGAATGGTACAGAAAACAAACGTATAGGAATTTCAGACTGATCCTTGGAGCACTTGTGCGTACCACAGAAAATGATAGCCTACAATTTATTCGTTTTTCTGTACCTTTGTCCCGACTTATCTCAAATTTCATTACGATTGACAAATAAAAAAAAAGACGGACATGATGGTATGTTTCAGTGTATCTTGTTAATTCCATCATGGGTTATATAGACAATAACTGTTTAGTGTCTTTAAATATCATGCAGCTGTATTTGTACGAAGCTAGGAAACAATGTGTATGCGAGCTTTTTAAGCAAGCTATTACACCTGCTTCGAGCCGAGTACATATACAGCTGATATTTTAAGACACTTAACAGTTATTTTCTTTATCCTGCAATAAATTCTGTATATTGTTTGTGTTTTGAAAGACACAGAAACTAACATATTTAGCATTTATTTTCGATTTGTTATTCTCTGAGGCCCGCGTAGTAATATGAAAATCCCACATGACGCTGAAGAGGGGTTCGCAAAAAAAAAGAATCTCGAATGGTCAACAATAATACATCGCTCAAGGTGAACAATTATCTATTTTAACATATAACAACTAATTTCAACATTAAAAACAAATAACAAAACATTGTCAAATTTGAAACAGAAGTGTGCGAGTTGTCCTACGCTTCAGACTTGACACTCACTAATTAAACATGTATGTTGAAATTGACATGGTTGATTTTGTAACACAATCATACACATTCAAGTTTTGAAATTGACATTCTAATATGACGTCTTTATAACGCTTTGTTAACAAAGCCGTGTTCTAATGTACACAGAGTAGTGATCGAATTCGCGTTTTTTTACCGTCAGAATAAGTTACGTTATCGACAAACTTATTTCAGAAGTGACATAATTGAATTTTCTGCATCGACAAAATATTTCATGTCCAACAATAAGTTTTCATTGTTTAAGTCGAAGTTTTTTAACTCAGTAAACATTTTTATAATCAACCTCTGTCATTGGCATTTCCATTTAACGGTAAAGGATCTCCGAAATTTCTATCATTTGTTACGAGGAAATCATTATTCAATCGAACATATGTCGTTGTTCATGACACATATTATGAAATACAAAGGAGTTCAAATGATCAAATACTTTCGAACTGACGGAAACAAAAATATATAATCTAGAATGTGCGTTCTGTCGTAAACAATGGCTTCGTCGTGCGAATCGACGAGATCATGTTTCATGTAACTGATCTTTTTTTTTTTACATAAATGAGGCCGTTAATTTTCTCGTTTGTATTGTTTTACGTTTTACGTTGTCTCATCGGGGCCTTTTATAGCTGACTACGCGGTATGGGCTTTGCTCATTGTTGAAGGCCGTACGGTGACCTATAGTTGTCAATGTGTGTGTCCTTTTGGTCTTTTGGTCTATTGTGGATAGTTGTCTCATTGGCAATAATACCACATCTTCTTTTTTATTTTAGCTGTAGAAACAGTTGGTGTGACCTCGATAAAATCTTTATCAATTTAATATAAGCGATAAATATAAATGAATACAATGATAATGAATTTATTTGAGTCACATCCACTGTTTCTACTGTAAACATGAACTCGTCGGTTAGTGCAATGAAGACACTTTCAAAGATTGAGATTGTTGGTTTATTCTTTACACCTTCGAGGTATTAAAATTATTTCAAAGTTAAATCTATTTTCAAATCACTTCCGTTTAAAATTGTTGAAACTTCCGTTTAAGATTTCTGTGGTAAACTATTTATTCTATAGTTAGGACCATTTTATAATAAATATCCTTTTGTACAAGAATACTTTCTTTATAGAAGTATAGATCTGCTGGTTATAGATTTTTTTCATAACTTTCATTTTTGTGACGACGCGCTATGAAATTCAGATTAATTTATAAATGAAGTTGTATATAAATTTTAGGCAATAAACACAAATCTTTTAAACAGTTCGACGAGTGCGTCAATGTTACAGTAGTCTGTTTACTGTAAGTAACTAAGCCTGGCCCAATTCATCTGTCAATTATTGAACCTAATTCACCACTGTCTATAAGACATTCATTTTTATTTCACCATCAGACATGGAGCTACATTTGTATCTAAAGGAAAACTCTCAAATTAAAGAAATTTGACATGATATACTGAAACTTTCTGATAATCAATTAAACGACAGCTTTTCTTAGATATGTGATTTTTCATGGTCAAACTTTTTCATTGTAAACGGACATTTTGAGATTTTTTATTGTAAAAAAAAATCAGCATTCAAAATTTAAAACTTCATGAACATGTACAGGAAGCTGAATTATTGCACATCTATGTACTACTTAAAATTGTACTTCGATTGCTTGATTGATTGTTGGTTGCTTTACGCCGCATTAGCACAAAAAGGCTATATCGCGTACTTCGTGTCTGTTGCGTCCTTAAAATGTTCTGATCGTCCTAAGATTTAAGTACGGAAATGTTTCGGTAAATTAAATTCAAATCCGAATTGAATGTTTATGACACACAAAAAGAGAAACCAGAATCTCTTGGTTTTCATGGAGGAAGGGGCCTGGTAGTTTTTAGAAAACAATATTCTGACCCTGATTTTGACTTAAAAAATCTGCTGCCTCTTTATTTTGTCATATGAAAAAAAATCTCAACAATTTTTTTCGTTTAAACTGTACTAGAATTAAGTTTGACATGTGAAACGGACGAAGACATAATATTCTAACAGTAGTACAAATACTAGTCCTCGCTTTTGTGTATACATATGAGAAAACATTTCAAAGTTATTGATTGAATTCAAATCCATCACACATACGGTACACATTGTAGTCCGAAAAAAATAAAGGACTTCATGCCTATCAAACACCTTTTTAATTGTTTACCAGCATATTTCTTTTAGTTTTGGGTAAAATTGTAAAGGAAATAATACTATTAAGAAGTCCTTCCATAAATCTTTTTTTTTCTGTTCTGACTTTGAAAACTACTTTTCGCCCATTCGAAATGGTGCATGGACATATTTTGTTTCATATTATTAGAATTATTTTCAATATTATCGGTATTAAACTTGATTATCGACACATGAAAGTTTGTCAGCATTTTCAATCTTTTTAACGTTAAAGTACCAATAGTTCGGTCACTACTCAATTAAGTTTGTCGATAACGTAGCTAATTTTGACGGTAAAGAAACATCAATTCGATCACTTCTCTGTTACGGGCTGTAATACACAGACTCCTCGGGGAGGAAACGGGAACAGCCAAACATTCTTACGGTATTTTCGTACGCTTCGACCTATAAATATATTGTATTTGTCATGTTAGAATCGAAATAATTCCTTCATGTCATGCTCTTTGCTCATTTTAACATGGGAAGGCATTATATTTGACCACATTTTACCCCTCGCTAACGCTCAGTGTAAAATATCGACAAATATAATGCCTACCCATGTTAAAATGAGCATAGAGCATGACATGAAGGAATTATTTCTTAAATTTTCATCGTCATTGGAATGCAACTGGAATAAACATTCTGAGGTCACATAGGTTCAAACAATACTCAGTCCGGCAGTGTGCGGAGCTTTCAAGCGATATCTGTATAGTATACAGATACAGCATAGCGATATATGTAGGGCTGTATCTGTATAGTAGGACACCCAATTGCAGGATAAACATATCTTTTTATACAGAAGACAACATCAAACTTGTATTATTACGAAGTACTTAGCTACCCTGTGCTTAAAAACTGTTTTTTTTTAATTATATATTTACACCATTATGCTGATATCGGATTTGAGTTCAGTGTGGATAGTTGCTATCTTTTGCTACTTTACTAAATGTTCACTTGATTAAAATAAAAACGGAAATAAAAGGAAGCAAATTCACGTAGATTTTCATGTGTTTTTTTTTTTGCCGTTAAAGTCATCATCTTTTCATTAAAAGAAACAAGAAGATTTCTGTACCTGATACCAAAATGACATAGAAGTTATCAACTGTAGCTCATCATACGACCATCAACAATGAGCAAAACCCATACATACTGCATAATGAGCAGAACCAAATTGAATCTTTAATAATTGTTTGCCTATTTGGAATTGAAACCAAATGGGAAAGCAAGTGATATAACTCGAAAGATGTTTTTCTCTCTTTTTCAGTTGACATAAGTAAATATGGCGACATCACTAAGCTATGATATCTCAATTGATGCTTTACCTTCAGACGAAAACTATAAACCTAACACGGTATCAAGAGGTAGAGTATTCATTACCATGTACTTGTTAGTCATGAGGGTCTGAAACTGAGAGCGGGCTTTATTTCTGTGTTCTCTAATCTCCCCGCCCCCCTTATTCTCTATCCTTTATATTTTAGCGCTCTTTATATCTCTATTCTTCATTTTTATTTGACATTTTTTCATGTTTTTTTTTAACCTTTATTTTGACTTTATTTATTTTCATTAATGCATTTAACTACATTCAGACCATTAATCATTAAAAAAATAGATAAATACATATTTCTATAACTTTTATCCATGCAGAAGCCAGCATGGTATCTTTTTTTTGACAATGGCCACATACTCAAGAAGTATGAGGCCACATTAGCTGTTTGTATTGTTGAATTTGATAAGATAATCCCACTAATTTCAGTATTTCACTTCCACATTTGGCCTCAAAATATGCACATGCAAATGTATGAATCGTACAACTGATGCGGTATTTCTTTTGCATTATAAATTAATTATAATTATTGATAGTCTATTGTTATTGAAGTTTTGTATTTGAAGATGTACAGGCACTAGGTTTTTGGTTTGATGATGGTAAATTCAATTATTTAGTCCATACCTTGTTGATTGAAAAATGATAACAATGAAATAAAAAAAGAACAAACTTTAACTGGCGTACTAAATTGTAATCCTGGTACCTTTGATAACTATTAAGGTCCCCAGTAGATACCATAAGTCTGAATTACATTTATATAGTCGATAAAATAGAACAACCGTGCTTTACAATAATACACGAGTTATTTCTCTGTTTTTGTTTAGGATTTTGTGTGCTTCGACCAATTTTTATTTTCCTGTTTAAAATATAAAGACGAGTGTCTGTCCCTTTGTCCTTTTTCCCGTTGTTATATAATAACGAAAATGTAGTATGGTCGCGAAAGAGACAACTCTCCCCCGGACAACCAAAAAGCATTACCACTATAGTAGTACAAATTCAACTGTACAGCCTCCAACATTAACCAAAGCCTATACTGCAAACCAACCTATAAAATGACCCGATCGATTAATGGAAATAAATTCAAACGCGAAAACTAACGTCCTGATTTATGTACGAAACTTTAAACATTTTTTTTTAAATGAAATTCAGTAACAAAGACAACCAATAACGTAGCAGTAATCAACTGCTTCTAGTATAATAGGTTACCGCACGACCTTGTCTTTTCTTCTACAAGTCATATATGCATTGCTATTACATATTGTTTAATTCTAATACGTTGATATTTTTAATTATCAGGATACAGAGAACAACACAAGCCACAGGCAAATGGAGGTAAGTACTCAGTGGAGAATGTCTGGATGTTGTTTATATAGCAGAGGATGGTAGGCAAAATGTACAAAATAAAGGGTAAAAAAGAGAATTGAAAAAGCAAAAAAGAGAATTGAAAAAGCAAAAAAAAAAAAGAATAAAGAAAAAGGCAAACAATAGTAAAGAAAAAAGAAAGAAAAAAGAAAGAAAAAAGACAGAAAAAGGAATAACATGAATAATGGTGTGTTAAATTTTAAAGGAAAGATGATAGAATACTGGGCAAATAAGTAATGTTGAATTATTAAAAAAAAAAGGGGGGACCCATCCAGAACCTACATGTACGAAGTGACAATAGACATCAAACTAAGTCAGCTAGGTATTCTCAAAAGTTGCACAGGAGTATGTTCGACATGGCTCTAATATTGCCCCCCCCCCTTTTTTTTTAGATAAAAATTAAATGAGGATTTTATGACAATTGGAAATTTGTCCTTTTGTGTAAAACCTTAACAATTATATAACAGGCATGTTTAGGATAATGTTCTGTTAACGTTATTGCTTTGTATAAAATCAAAAACTTTAAGACAGTGCTATTGATCTTGTCGTTATCTTTTTGTTTTTAGAAAATCCCTCACCTGAGGAGACTGAAAGTGCAGTGTTTAATGGTAGGTCACATAATTACAATAACATATTCCATTAATAGCCTATATATAAATCTATATAAAAGAAGATGTGGTATAACTGCCTATGAGACAACTAGAGCCCAAATGACACAGAAATGAACAATTATAGGTAACCATAAAGCCTTCAACCATGAGCCCATACCACATAGTCAACTATAAAAGGCCCGAAAATGACAAATGTAAAACAATTCAAAAAGAGAAAAATAACGGCCTAATTTATATACAAAAATGAACGAAAAACAGATATGTAACACATCAAGAAACGACAAACACTGAATAACAGGCTCCGAACTTGGTACAGGCAATTGCATACAGAATGTTTCGGGGTTAAACATGTTAGCGGGATCCAATCACGCAACAAATTCCTTCTAAACAAGTATTTACACTGTGTGTATCATTAGTAAAAAAATGAAATATCGAACTCCCAAAGTAGATTAAAAAAAGGAAGAAGGCCGTAAAAACTGACAATGTTAAACATTATCGATCAAAAAGACGAATGGGAACAACTGTCTTATTCCTGACTTGGTAACATCCATTAGTCAATTTGTTAAAACGGATAAAAAATAAAAAGATGATAAAACTTAAAATGGAAACGAGAAATCCGCGTGTCAAAGAGACAGCTACACCGAACGAATAGAAGAAAACAGCACAAGGCCACCAATATGTCTTCAACACAGTAAGAAATTCCCTCACCTTCAGCTTACTCCTAAACAAAATTGTGTACTCGTTCAGCGAAAATGAACGTCACACTTTACTCTAAAACATTGTCCAGAGCGAAGACAGACGGTTCTGGAATAACCTTCATCGAGAACAAAAGTTTCGAAAGCCAAATACAATATAAGTGATAAAAATTGCGTTAATTGAAAAAGGACAATAAAAGAAGCAAGAAATTCATGATAAGAATATTTTTTAGATTTTTATATCAAAGATAATGATTTTAATATTTTCTAAATCTTTTCAACAACATTTTGCAATATATAATCACTTTCTATTACCCTCATTGAAGCTAGAACTTCAAATCTATTATCAGGTCAGTACCTTATTTACAATTGTAAAAATATTTATTGAGCTCTTTTGACTCTAATTAATGTCACTTATACCTTATTTTCAGAGTATCTAGCAATAAACAGAAGCAATGACTCTAGCGGTCCAAGTTCTTTCGCAGGTAATAAAATATACAGAAAACGATTTATCAGCCATCCGATGTCACGTTGATATTAAATAGAAAGAAATGAAATTGGCATATTTTAACTTAAAGTTATTTTATGAAAATTTAATTTTGGATGTAATGCCTCTTTTGATTAGGTGACTTCGTTTTGTGTATCAGCTCATAGACATAATTTTTTCATGTGACCGTGACGTCGTTAACGTTTTTTCATGTGGTTTATTACGGTTTAAAATGGAATTAAGAATTAGAGAATAAACCATGATTGTAATATCCTTTCTGCCTATTGGAAATAACATAAAAAAAAATATAGTGCACACTTTGAATAACCCGCTACGCAGATTATTCAATGTGCATCGTATTTTTTATGTTATTTCTTCATAGACGGAAAACATATTACAGTCATTCTTTAAATGTTTTACACTTAGTTTTTACAAAAAAAGATATGAGCAAAAGCCTTACCCCTAATAAGAAATTTCACTCACATTATTTGATACCACTGAAATCCCATTTTGTAAGATAATTGGAAACTGCTTGAGTGGAATCTTGAATCATAAAAAAAATAATAGATGGCACTAACTGAACATAGGATTGTTTTACAGTTTGAACAGTTTTCTTTTTTTATAGAATTGCATAAGTTTGGAGCCCCAAAACGCTCCTTATCTTACCTTTTCTTTTTTTTCTTCTTTTCTTGAAATTGTATTATTTTAATATATGTTTCAGAGTATTTGGAACGTTTCAATGATTCTTCTGCAGTGGTTGGTGAGGTGGTTGGTGAGTAAAAATTCAAATAAATGTGAGCTATAAACCATCGAAATATTCTCAAGAACTTCGTTGTACCATGAGTTACTGCATTAACAACAAATTAAAAGAATCGTATTAGAGGCATCTTCAAACTTTCAAATCAGGAAAATGATCTTCGATAGGCTATTGTTTAAATTATCCTAACACGAATCAATGAAATCGAAATCTTTGCCTGCGTACTCATGAAGCCTTTGAATTCGTGACAATGCAGGAACAAAAAGATCTTGAACATCGATATTTTATTATTCATTAACCGAGATTGTAAACTAAAATCTATAATTATCGGAATTATCGTAATTGCCCTATTCATGTATCATAACATTTGTCTATGTTTCGTAGCTTATTTGTATATTTCCTAGTAGACGATTACATACAAGTAAGCTACTGACAACAGAGTTTTTACAAAGTAAAATTATAAAAAATACCGAACTCCAAGAAAAATTGAAATAAAAAGGGAGCAAATAACAATCAATATAAATTATTAAAGTGCCTGCTGTCTTAAATGTCCAACTTCCCCAAAACTATAAACAAAACGACAATTAATCAGAGTTGTATCCTGCACTTCACAATTATACAATTTATGTTCGATGGAATGGACCATGAAAGTTTAATTAAATGATGGATTTTGAATTACTGTTACTGTTTTAACTTTCCTTAACAGGTGATGGTTATCCAAGTCGAGAAATGCCAAGCTGGGAAGGTGAGATACACATTTGTATTTAACTTGGAGCTTTATTATTATTACTGTTTGGACCATTAGTTTCCGACCGAATGTTATATCATATCGCTCTAGGTAGAGGCTGATATTTGCCGTTCCCATAAATAAACGCACCATTCAATTGGCGTAAAAGAACGGAACGAACTGAATAAGTGACATGCTAAACTATTTACAATAATCTTTTTAGATAGTTTTGGGTGAATTTAATGATAGTTTACTTTTATGTCTTATATATTTTTAAAAAATTGACTTATATCACATTTTAGCATCGATTGTTTACGTTTTCTAGTTGTGATGATTTTCGGTTTCACAAGCGTATATTTTCCCGTAAAATGCCTATATTTTGACGTCGTTGTTCTATGACGTCGGGTAGCTCATTCATTAAAATACATATGACGTGGGAGTACAATAGGAACAGCCCTATCAATATATTCATATTTTACCACGGGTGTGTACTCAAAGCGTTTGAAGGACGTCATGTTAGAATTTCCAATTAAATTTCTGCTAATATCATATTTATGTACATGTATTTGTTTCATGAAATGGTAAGTTCTAAAATGTTTGTCACATATCTCTCATGAATAACAAAAAGTAAAATCCCCAAAATACTTTACCAAAAATTCAAAATTATATAAAAAAAAAAATCAAAAAACGGAGAGTCTCTAATATAATGGCAAACCCAAAAGCTAAAGCACATCAAACGAATGGACTACAATTCTCATAATCCTGAAAGCATTTTAGCAAAAGACACAAGGGCTACTGATCTATACATATCAATAGTAATAACATGCACGTATTTTATAATTTCCATTGTTTACAGGTGCATCTTGCCAAAAAGGAAAAAGCAGCCAGATTACCAAAGGTCAGTTGGAAGAATCGTGTGTTTTTGCAGGATAAGCGAATTCAAATTGGTCGAAAAAATAAATGTGTTGTATTGGATACTTCAAATTGATAAATCCAAATTCGTAATAACAACATAGGAATGAAAAACAAAAAATGAGTTTTACAATGTAACACAATGTAAATACCACTAGATATGCACCACTGCAGATGAAAAATCAATCCTAAATGAGATTATCCTTCTTTAAAAAGTGTTCCTGTATCCGCATAGATTTAATTTCATATTCCAAAATAATGTAAGTGAGTTTTGACATGATTAATTGTTTTTTTTTTTTTTTTTTTAACTTTTTGCTCCCCAAAATGCTTAGTGTTTTGTTCCGACGGTATCTGCTTTAAAAGTTCTTGCTAACGAAATAGCAGTGAATAAAAGAAATCATCATTCTGGTTTTTCCGTCTCTTGGATTCTTTGAATTTGTTATATAAACAGTTATTTGTGTTATCTTTCAGATGAAGATGACAATATTCATAGGTTTTTTCTTGAGTTGACGGCTACTTCTTGTTTAAGTTGGACTGTATTTCTTGCTGATCTAGGATACAATTCTAAAGAGCTATTAAAGTTGCCAGGAAATCAAAGAGACAATTTTTTCTATCAATACTTATTACATTGGCTTGAAACAGTCACACGGCTAGGATTCAACCCAATTAAATTTATGTACAGAGCACTAATAAAGACTCGAGACAAAGACCTCATTGATAAATTCAAGCGTCAAATTCAAAGTGGTGAGTATGCATTTATAAAATTTCGTAATTTTAACTGTTTATAGTTACTTTCATCCTTAAACGCCAAAATGTAACATTGTGTGTTCCTTTTCTTGTTTTTGAATAAATTGTGCATTACATTAACAACAATTGACACATTGGAATACGATAGGAACACTTTCAAAGAATAAAAGGAGATCTTATATCCAACATTACGTTTATCCTTCCTGGTGGCATTATATTTCTAACTGTGATGTGCTACGAATTCCATAGGGATAATATTTTAAAGAGTTGGTACTTTAGTAACAATAGACCAATTATCCCGATTATTTAAATGCAGTGCACAAAATATATGTTCATACACCGAGTGCTATCAAACATGTTTATAACTTGCTGCAACTACTGGACTTCTCAATACTGTATGTGATTTTCTGCGTTTTACCTGACGTTTAGTCACCGTTGTATATTTTATATTGATAAAATAATTTAAAGCATTTAAATTCATTTCACGAACTGCAATGATTGTGAATGTTTTTGGAAGGTCCACATAATTACATGTGACTTTTACAGAACCGAGTAAAAAATCCCTAAATGTTGCAATATGTTAAAACCATGGGTTGGTTGTAATCAAATGTGGCTTATTTGAAAATTAAGATGCACGATACAGTTTAGTTAGATCCAGTATCATGACATAACTATATATTGTGAAAACAGCTAACAAAGTATGTGATGGGCGATATCGTTCTAGACTATATGTGTGATTCTTATATCGAAATAATCATGTACATGTATATGTATATTTACGTTTAGATTCTCTCGATGCATCATCTGATCAAGAGTTTGAGATCATTAAAGGACACCTATCTGAAATAGACATTTCAAATCATAATAGTAAGTTAGTAAGTTTGACAGATAAACAGCAAAATACGAAAGATAATGCTTTGTAGTTTTGATACATTTTGTTTTGTTTAAATTAATTGCACATTTCTTTTTTGTTAAGACGAATTACTCGACTTAAAGCAGTTGGTCGAGTATCCATGAGATATAGTGGCCAAATAAGCATTGAAATAAATACCTCATCGGTATCTGAATTTAAAGATTTCTTTTCACAATGAAACATGTTTTCTTAAGTCAGTTAACAATCCATGGAATCTATAACGAAAAAAAGACTTCTAAACAAGCAATCAGTAATATCAATCGCACTGCATTGAATGACAATACTTTGCAAACAAGAAAAGAATCTGCAAGTCTAGATATTTTCTCGTTATGATATATGATATATATAACTAAGAAATGCTTTTAATCTTATGATATATGATATATATAACTAAGAAATGCTTTTAATCTATCTTAAGGCATAGCAAAGAGACGAATATTTTGTTTTGCATTTTCATTTCAAGAACTTTTAACGCTAGCTATATGTCATCGGTTTTGCGTATTTTGAAACGCTGTACGGTGCCTTAAAGTTTCTAAACTTCTTTGTCATTTGGTTGGCAGTTGTCTCATTGACTTTCAACGTTTCTTATTTTTAAACTGTATATTAAGTAATATCAAGATCAAGTTAATATATACTATGTTGTTGATTGGCCGTTTCAGAATCTAAAGGACTA